>NC_091569.1:32970454-32975454 GCF_042767895.1 Penaeus vannamei | reverse complement strand
GCTCATTGCGTCTCTGACGGCGTGTCTCGGGGCGGGTGACAATCCCAGGAAATCGATAGGTAAAAGAAATTGAATAAGATCATAAAAAGACAATTATATCCCCTTTTCTGAGAACCTTATCTCGTCTCTTTCTCGTTCATACACCTCGGCATAGGTCCCAGCTCTCCTCCTCGCCCCTGGATACTCGAGAAGTTTTCCCACTCAAGAAATAGTCCTCACAAACCAGACAAAATTCCTAGTGCTGAAAGCCTCCCTGGACAGTTAGAATGGTTGGAGGTAAACTTTTGTTCTCACTATGGCGTTGTGGACATACTCGAGTGTTCTCTTTCCTTTCCATTTGGCTTTTCACAGTTCGAGCGAAACTTTGGCATATCGAGATTTCCTGTGACAAAGCCATTTGATATGCCTTTGTCATCGGCTCGTTCATTTTCCCCCGTTTCCTTTCAGCATTGTTATTATAGGGATTCTTATTCCGCTATTGTGGTGCGTTTTTTTCTTTTTCTTTTCTTTTTGTCAGATTTTTTTTTTCTGAACTGGATGTATCTTGAGTCAGACTGTGTTTTCTTAGGATTGTGCCGTCTTCTTTATTTTATGCGTATTTATTTTATTTGGAAGATATATGCTTCAGAATTTTTGAAAACGTTTAAAATGATTGGTCATGTAGATGTGCTCTGAGTATTTAAGATATATTGCAGTATTTCTTCCATATATCGTTATATTCAACTACAGACACACTGTGTCTGTCTGTCTCCCCCACCCCCTCACCCTCACTCACTTTCTCTTTCTATATCTATCTATCTATCAATTTCAGTGTTAATCTATCGATCTTCTCCTTCATTCTCTCTCTCTCTCTCTCTCTCTCTCTCTCTCTCTCTCTCTCTCTCTCTCTCTCTCTCTCTCTCTCTCTCTCTCTCTCTCTCTCTCTCTCTCTTTCACGCACACACACACAAACTCACTCACACACACACACACACACAACTCTTACACACACACACACAACTCTTACACACACACACACACTCACTCACTTACTCTCTCTCTCTCTCTCTCTCTCTCTCTCTCTCTCTCTCTCTCTCTCTCTCTCTAACAGCGCAAACTAAGTTTGCAAAAAGATATTCTTTATAGGACTTCCATGACATTTTTCTGAACAAGGATACTGCATTACACAGCGGTAATTCAATTGTGCAAAACCAATTCACGTCGAAAATAACACAAACTACATTCTCTCAAACGAAATTTTAGTGTCTTTGGAAAACCATCTTTCCTACTTCACAAGAAATGAACAGTACCCCATCCCCCCAAATCATAAATAAATAAATATACAAATAAATAAAACAACCCATTCAATTCACAACCAGTGATTGAATCCTCCACCTTCTCTGACACACAATCGTCCTTCCAATCGTCATTGTTGTCTCCACAATCAATCAAACAGCCCTGATGGTGAGGTCAATTGATCTAAATTTGCCCAAACTCGAAGGCAAACTCTTAAGTGTGTTCGTCACGTCCCACCACGACCAGCTGACGGCGAGGAGAAGATCTAATGGTAGAAGCAGGGAGTGGATTGATTCTTAAAGAGCTTCTTCTCTCGTTTCTTTTGTTGTTGTTGTTGTTGTTGTTCTCCTTCTTCTTCTTCTTCTTCTTTTTCTTTTTCTTTTTCTTCTTCTTCTTCTTCATCTTCTTCGTCTTCGTCTTCGTCTTCGTCATCGTCTTCTTCTTTTTCTTCTTCTTCTTCTCCTCCTCCTTCTTTTTCTTCTCCTCTTTCTTTTTCTTATTTTTATTCTTGTTCTTTATTTTTTCTTTTCTTTTTCTTATTTCTCTGACGTCAACGGGAAAATTTAATGGTCGAAGGAGAAAGCTGACTTGATTTTTAAAGAGCTTCTTCTTCTCCTTCACCTTCCTTTTCTTCTTGGCTTTCTTGCTCTTTTTCTTTTTTTCTTGTTCTTCTCCCTCTTGTTCTCCTTTTTTGTTCCTCTCTTTCTTCTTCTTTTTCTTGTTCTCGTTTCTCTCTCCTTTATCGTTCTCTTTTCCTTTTTTCTTTTTCTTCTCTCTCTCTGACGTCAATGGGAAACCTAGTGGTCGGAGGAGGCAGTGGCCTTGACTCCTACTTCTTCTTTTCATTCTTCTTCTTCTTCATCTTCTTCTCATTATTTTTCTTGATCTTATTTTTTTGTTGTTCTTACTCTTGTTCCTCTTCTCCTCTATTATTTTTTTTCTTCTTGTTCCTGTTCTTTCGTTCTTTCTCTTCCTCTTTTCCTTTCCTTTTTTCTCCTTCTCTGACATCAAGGGGGAATTTAATTTAAGTTAACTTTTTTTTTTTATTATTATTATTTTGTTGTTGTTCTTGCTCCTGTTCTTTCTGTCTTCCTTTTTTCTTTTCCTTTTCTCTGGCTTCAAGGGGGAACCTAATGGCCGGAAAAGACAGTGGACTTGATTCTTTCTCTCTTTTTGTTTTTATTCTTGTTCCTCTTCTTCTCCTCTTTCTTTCTCGTTCTTGTTCCTCTTCTTTCTTTCTTCCTTTTTTTTTCTCCTTCTCTGACTTCAAGGGGGAACCTAATGGCCGGAAAAGACAGTGGACTTGATTCTTTCTATCTCTTTGTTCTTATTCTTGTTCCTCTGCTTCTCCTCTTTCTTTCTCGTTCTTGCTCCTGTTCTTCTTTTCCTTTTTTTTCTTTTTTTCTCCTCTGACATCAAGGGGGAACCTAATGGCCGGAAAGGACAGTGGACTTGATTTTTTTTGTTCTTATTCTTGTTCCTCTTCTTCTCCTCTTTCTTTCTCGTTCTTGTTCCACTTCTTTCTTTCTTCCTTTTTTCTTTTTTTCTCATTCTCTGGCTTCAAGGGGGAACCTAATGGCCGGAAAAGACAGTGGACTTGATTCTTTCTATCTTTTTGTTCTTATTCTTGTTCCTCTTCTTCTCCTCTTTCTTTCTCGTTCTTGCTCCAGTTCTTCTTTTCCTTTTTTTCTTTTTTTCTCTTTCTCTGACATCAAGGGGGAACCTAATGGCCGGAAAAGACAGTGGACTTGATTCTTCCTATCTTTTAGTTCTTATTCTTGTTCCTCTTCTTCTCCTCTTTCTTTCTCGTTCTTGTTCCTCTTCTTTCTTTCTTCTTTTTTTCTTTTTTTCTGATTCTCTGGCTTCAAGGGGGAACCTAATCGCCGGAAAAGACAGTGGACCTGATTCTTTTTGTTCTTATTCTTGTTCCTCTTCTTCTCCTCTTTCTTTCTCGTTCTTGTTCCACTTCTTTCTTTCTTCCTTCTTTCTTTTTTTCTCATTCTCTGACGTCAAGGGGGAACCTAATCGCCGGAAAAGACAGTGGACTTGATTCTTTCTATCTCTTTGTTTTTATTTTTGTTCCTCTTCTTCTCCTCTTTCTTTCTCGTTCTTGTTCCTCTTCTTTCTTTCTTCCTTTTTTCTTTTTTTCTCATTCTCTGACGTCAAGGGGGAACCTAATCGCCGGAAAAGACAGTGGACCTGATTCTTTTTGTTCTTATTCTTGTTCCTCTTCTTCTCCTCTTTCTTTCTCGTTCTTGTTCCTCTTCTTTCTTTCTTCCTTCTTTCTTTTTTTCTCATTCTCTGACATCAAGGGGGAACCTAATGGCCGGAAAAGACAGTGGACTTGATTCTTTCTATCTCTTTGTTTTTATTTTTGTTCCTCTTCTTCTCCTCTTTCTTTCTCGTTCTTGTTCCTCTTCTTTCTTTCTTCCTGTTTTCTTTTCCTTTTCTCTGGCGTGAAGGGGGAACCTAATGGCCGGAAAAGACAGTGGACTTGATTCTTTCTATCTTTTTGTTCTTATTCTTGTTCCTCTTCTCCCTTTTCTTTCTCGTTCTTGTTCCTCTTCTTTCTTTCTTCCTTTTTTCTTTTTTTCTCTGACGTCAAGGGGGAACCTAATGGCCGGAAAACACAGTGGACTTGATTCCTAGAGCTTCAAAACTCACCACCAGCTCTTCGAACCCCGTTGTACCTTCGTCTTCTCTTCTTTTCTACATTTATTTCATTATTATCATTATTTTCTCCTTTCTTGCTCTTCCTTTGCCATTTTTCTACTTCTTGTTTACATTTTTTCATGTTTCTCTTCTTCTTCCTTTTGTTCTTGTTCTGCTGTTCCCCCTCCTCCTTCTCATCCTTCTTCTTACCTTACAAAAAAAAAAACCTGCAGTAACCTAATAAAAACAGAGAAATAACACAGCACGAGAGCGCGTCGAAGTGTTGCTTGCAAGTCAATAAGTGGAGACATGAGTTTGTGCGTGTGCGTGCGGGAGGATGGACACACTTACATGGATACACTTACATGCACGTACTTCGAGGCTCGTACATGGCAACATTTCCTCGCCAACATTCACGAGCAATTTTCATTATAATCTTTCGCACTTTTCCCCAGAGGCAACAAACGGAAATGGAATCCGCGAATTTACGTGACAATGTACCTACAAATCACAAATTTATAAAGGCCGTAAAGTTTGAGACCATTTAATTAGCTTTAATATCCTACAGCCTTCACAGTATGTCGGATGCGATGCGGAACACGTAGAAGAGTCACCAAATGTTTTGGGCGAAATGAAATATATCGCTTTATGGGGCGACATTGCGAATACTCTGCATACTGATTTATGAACACGTGTCGTGCTGTTACGAAATGAGGCTGGGACTGTAGTTGCACTACCAAAACTGTGTAATGCAAATACAATCAAATGAGTTCTGAAAGTGTCGGGATAAGACATCCGTTTGCGACATACATAGCTATCAATTGATATAAATGAAAGTGAAAAGAAATCTTGAAATAATATTGTGACATACATATCTCGAAATAACGTTTAAAAAGTAGCATTCCTTAGTATGATATCGAGCACAGTTTACTCACGTATAGAGTAATGTACAAGATCTTTTTTACCGAAGGAAGAAGAGTCCAGTCATTAAATAACCCCATTAACAGCCAGTCCATGCGTTGCTGGCAGACTGGACACACTAAACCGTCCCTTTGTGCAACCAACACCCGGCT
>NC_091569.1:32957954-32962954 GCF_042767895.1 Penaeus vannamei | reverse complement strand
ATATATATATATATATATATATATATATATATATATATATATATATATATATATATATATACATATATAATACACACACACACACACACACACGTATGCATGCGATGAAATATACGTATACTTCTAACACACGCACATATATATATATATATATATATATATATATATAGAGAGAGTAGAGAGAGAGAGAGAGGAGAGAGAGAGAGAGAGAGAGAGAGAGAGAGAGAGAGAGAGAGAGAAAGAGAGAAAGAGAGAGAGAGAGAGAGAGAGAGAGAGAAGAGAGAGGTAAGAAAACGAGAAAGAGAGAGAGAGAAAGAAAGAGATAGAAAGATAGAGAGAAAGAGAGAGAGAGAGAGAGCGATTCATACAATGAACCCGATCACGTTAATGCCCCCGAGATTTTCCTATTTGCCGTACGCAAATAAAAATAAAAATGGAATAAGAATAAAAAGCACAATAATCACAAAAAAAACGCCCTTGCCTCGCCATTTCCTCTGTCCCGTTACTAAGTGGAACCCCAAGAGACTCGTGAATATATTACGGAATTCTTAATGCTTTTCTCTACAAGGATGTGTCAAACGCCCTTTGGCATGAAGGGAAATCCGACCTCCACGTGTCACGATAATAATTCAAGGCGCAAAAAAACAAAGAAAGAAAGAGAGAAAGAGAAAAAGAAAGAAAGAGAGAAAGAAAGAAAAAGAAAGAAAGAAATCAAGGAAAGAAAAAAGAAAAAGAAAGAAAGAAAAAAAGAAAAAGAAAGAAAGAGAAAAAGAGAGAAAGAAAGAAAAAAAAGAGAAAAAGAGAGAGAAAGAAAGAAAAAGAAAAAGAGAGAAAGAGCAGACTTACATCACTTAAAACACCCTCCAAATAATCCAATCGTGTTTTATCAAAGAGTAAATCTTGAACATGTATTTATTCCTCGTTCTATCATAATTTAGGCTGATACCGTTTGTTTCAAAAGCGCTCCCGTTGTTTCCATGGAAGCAGGACAACAGGGCGTGAGGTGGAAACATTGAAAGCAGGGGCGTGGGCGATGTTGTCTGGAAGATCGTTCTACCTTTCTGTGATTTATTATTATTTTCGTTTTTTTATCTCATAGTTTTATCATCCTTAGGTTTGTTATTACTATGACCTTTATTATTAGTATTATTCTATCCGCATCATACTTATTTATCTTTTTTTCGATATTTCAGTATCTACTATTTAACGGTAAAGCAAACTAATTCACAGACAAACACACACGAAAAGTCCAACCCAAAAGGTGCACCCCCCCCTCAAAAAAAAAAAAAAAAGGAAGAAAGAGAGCGAGAGAGAGAGAGAGAGAGAGAGAGAGAGAGAGAGAGAGAAATTACATTGCCATTTACACTTCATCAAGCGGGTGTCACAGGAGGGCTGATTTCGTGTCGGAATAAATAAAAAAAAATCTAAAAAAAAAAAAAAAAAAAAAAAAAAAAAGACGGAACAGCTTTCGCAAAATGACTATTATATCAGACGCGACGGCTGAATCGCTCTCAAATTCACTTAATTGTCACAAATTGAACGGAGTCTGATTAGCGTTTGTAGCAGCACGGTGGACCGACGAAGCGCTGCACACCGAAGCGTAGCAAAAGGAGCGAATTTCTGGACGCTATATCGAGGTGATGTTTGATTGGTCCGTTTGTTTTAGTGGGCGGAGTCGGGAGGTATATGAACTAGCTGGTTCGTCGGGTTGATTTATGATCGTATTGTTGTGCGTGTGTGTGTGTGTGTGGGGGGGGGGTGCGTGTGTGTGGGGGGGGGAGGGGGGTGCGTGTGTGTGTGTGTGTGTGTGTGTGTGTGTGTGTGTGTGTGTGTATTTATGCTGATGTACATGAACGTATATCACCTTTATCTGTGAAAACTGAAATCAAAGACCCTAACGCAGCTTACAGTGCTTGTTCCTCCGCACACACACACACACACACACACACACACACACACACACACACACACACACACACACACACACACACACACACACACACACACACACACACACACACACACACACATACTTCGAAAGTCATCGCCGAAGTGCCTTCCTGCGCGTCCGTAAAATGAAGGTGAATTATTCCAGACAAGCCTCGACATCCAACCACAAGATCACCAATTCCTCAATAACCATTTCCATCCTTATTTCTGAGAGAGAAAAGACTCCCTAATATTAATGTTCCCCCCTTCACCCCCCCCCCCCACACACACACACGCACTGTCAAAAAGAAACAAAACAAAAAAAGAAACAACATAACACCTTATCATCTCCCCCCTACCCCCACCCCCCATCTCACCAACCCATGCCACGTCATTATAAAAAAGAAAAAGAAAAAGAAAAAAAAAAGATAATGATAAAAAAAAGAGAAGGGGTAAAATAAATCCATATTTGCGATAATTCATATCCTGATTGACCTACGATTACCCTAACGACCGTGCTGTGTAGTTGTACTTAAACACACACGTGCCTCTTTTGGACCCTCGCAGTCTGCTTAATGATGATTACCGTCCGACGAGCTCCTAACAACAGATGTTCCCTGTTTTCATGGCAAATGGGTTAATTAGCCGGTAATGGGTTAATCTTGCAGATCATGCGGAAGAATAGACGGTATTTTTTTTCGTTTTGATGCGGTTTTAGGCCTGTTTAGGGGTATCTTTCGGTTTGGTTAAGTTGTGGCTTTCGGGTTGATGGGATGTCTTGCTTGGGTGTGTTTCATTTGTTGTGTAAAAGCGTGTGTGCATTTTTGTGTATATGTATCCATGTCTTTAGGCCTATACGTATGTGTGTGAGCCTATAGAAGTGAATGTGTATGTGAGTAGCTGGGTACATATGCATATGTGTGTGTGTGTGTGTGCGTGTGTCCATGCGCGCGCGTCTGTATTTATGTCAGTTTGCGTGCCTATGTACATCTTGCGGGACGGACAGGCAGACAGACAAACAAACAAACACTGACACAGAAACAGGTAGATGGAAAGAAAGATTCAAGAATTTGAACGGCAAAGTTGTATTATCTAGAGATTTAACAATAATAGTTTGAAAAAAAATCAACGGAAAAGGAAGAGAAAAAACAACACTCTCCAAATAAAACAGAAACAAAAACAGGCAAACAACAAGCCTGAAATATAAAACTAAACATTATTTGTTCCATAAAATCCGTTTGGTAATCTACTCTTACTTCCTCTCACCCGCCCCCCACCCCTACCCCCCTACCCCCCTACCTAGGTATGTCTCACTACCACTGACCACGATTTTTTTCTTTCCTTTTTTTTTTTTTTTTTTTTTTTGGTAATGCGGTAAAAATGTGCTATTCTGTGACGCATAAAACTTTTGCCTCATTTGCATAACCTAATGCAGAATCGATGGCAGCGTTTGAAAGAATGGGGGGGAGGAGGAGGGGGAGAAGGGAGGGAGCGGGAGGGGGGAGGGGGAGAAGGGAGGGAGCGGGAGGGGGGAGGGGGAGAGAAGGGAGGGAGGGGGGAGGGAGCGGGAGGGGGAGGGGAGGGAGGGGAGAGGGCAGGTGGAGGGGAGAGTGGAGGGGGGGGGAAGGGCAAGGCAGGAAAGGCAGGCGTGGGAAGAGAAGGGGGGAGGGGAGAGGAAGGAAGGAGGACATGGAGAGGGGAAGTGAGGGGAGGAGGGAGGCGGAACCCATTCTTTTGTGTGTGTGATATGTGTACTACCGCGCTAAGGATAATACACAAGAAAGTATGGGCAAAGATTCATATCCGTGTTATGTTTTGGATGACAGATGGTATTGGAATAAGTGTGATGGCCATAAAGTATGAGTAACTTATGATAGCAAACCTTAGTATCAATATAGGGTAATTTGATTGTGAGGATACTTATAAGCTGTATGAGTTAGCCTAAGTATAGCTAATAAGTGTTATGAGTTAGTGTAAGTATAGCTAATAAAGGAGAGTGTGATGATCAAGGATTTAAATTTCATGCTAATGAATGTGAATATGGAAAAGTTGGCGTTAATGTGAATCCATGAATGTACAGCCTAGACGATATTGAGATGGTTATTATGTAATTTCAAACAAGTGTAATATCTGTGAATGCAAAAATGTACAACTTAGACGATGTTATGATGATTATCAACATGTAATTTTAATCAAATGTAACATCAATCAACTCCTACCATTACTATTACCATCATTACCAATCATAAAAACAATAACCTCGATGATGATCCTAGTTAGCTCAACTAAAACGCCAGAAACAGCAACAAATTCTCAAGAAAATATAAGGCTTAAGTAAGACCCCAACGTAATATACACAGACGACCACATCACAACAAAAACTGGGAGAATGTGATGACTGTCGGGCCCTGTGATGAACGCGATAACTCGGGAATTAAGTATAGTTAATGAGGCAGAATGGAAGTTAGGGCAGATTTAGGTGACGGAAACCACCTGGAGAGGGCTGGAAAAAGAGGAGGAAAAGAATGAGTTCTGCTATATTTACGGCGACGAAAAGAAAGAGAAAAATATGGTTAGGGGAGAAAAAATTGGAGAGAGAAGGAAAAGGAGTGTGGAAAGGTGTTGATAGATGATGATAGCAATTCAGATTTTGATTATTAAAAAAAGAGAATTAAGAAAGGACACAATACATAATATCCCAAGATAGCCTCCGAAATATAAAAAAAAATAATAATAATAAATGAAATAAAATGAAATAAACCCACACCTCAAAATACCTCCTCCCCTCCCCTCCCCCTCCCAAAATCTCCAGCCACAACAACCCCACCAAACACGCCCCCTCCCGCCCTTCCCCTCCCCCCGCCTCCATCAAAATAAAAGTTGGAAACAAGACCGCCATCCACAGAACCTCGAAAGTAGCTGCAGGTGTCTCGCGCGTGGTCGAGCGAGAGCTTTCCAGAGCTTTCTGCGAGGAGTGTAAAATAAAGTTTGAGACGCGCTAAGTGGCCGGAACGAAGTTAGATGACGGAATGAATCTTAAGAAGGGATTTACGTGTCTGAAGAGAACGCCC
>NC_091569.1:32937954-32940454 GCF_042767895.1 Penaeus vannamei | reverse complement strand
TTTCTAATATCCAATTATGTAATACACTTCTTTTGATAGTCGTAAACCCCTTTCCCCTATTCCCTCCTCTTCCCCTGGCTCTATCCCCTCCCCCTGGCTCTATCCCCTTCCCCTGGCTTTATCCCCTTCCCCTGGCTCTATCTCCTTCCGCTGGCTCTATCCCCATCCCCTGGCTCTATCCCCTTCCCCTGGCTCTATCCCCTTCCCTGGCTCTATCCCCTTCCCCTGGCTCTATCTCCTTCCCCTGGCTCCTATCACCTTCCCCTGGCTCTATCCCCTCCCCTGGCTCTATGCCCGTCTCCCTAGCTCTATCCCCTTCCCCTGGCTCTATCTCCTTCCCCTGGCTCTATCCCCTGTCCGCTGGCTCTATCCCCGTCCCCTGGCTCTATCTCCTTCCGCTGGCTCTATCCCCTTCGCCTGGCTCTATCCCCTCCCCCTGGCACTACCCTCTTCCCCTGGCTCTATCTCCTTCCATGGCTCTATCCCCTTCCCTGGCTCTATCCCCTTCCCCTGGCTCTATCTCCCTTCCCCTGGCTCTATCCCCTTCCCCTAGCTCTATCCCCTTCCCCTGGCTCTATCCCCTTCCCCCTGGCTCTATCCCCGTCCCCTGGCTCTATCTCCTTCCGCTGGCTCTATCCCCTTCCCCTGGCTCTATCCCCTTCCCCCTGGCTCTATCCCCTTCTCCTGGTTCTATCTCCTTCCGCTGGCTCTATCCTCTTCCCCTGGCTCTATCCCCTCCCCCTGGCTCTATCCCCGTCCCCTGGCTCTATCTCCTTCCGCTGGCTCTATCCCTTCCCTGGCTCTATCTTCTTCCCCTGGCTCTATCCCCTTCCCCTGGCTCTACCCCCGTCCCCTGGCTCTATCTCCTTCCCCTGGCACTATCCCCTTCCCCGGCTCTATCCCTTCCCCTGGCTCTATCCCCTTCCCCTGGCTCTATCCCCCTTCCCCCTAGCTTTATCCCCCTCCCCTGGCTCTATCCCCTGTCCGCTGGCTCTATCCCCGACCCCTGGCTCTATCTCCTTCCGCTGGCTCTATCCCTTCCCCTGGCTCTATCCCCTCCCCCTGGCACTATCCTCTTCCCCTGGCTCTATCTCCTTCCGCTGGCTCTATCCCCTTCCCTGGCTCTATCCCCTCCCCCTGGCACTATCCTCTTCCCCTGGCTCTATCTCCTTCCGCTGGCTCTATCCCCTTCCCCTGGCTCTATCCCCTCCCCCTGGCACTATCCTCTTCCCCTGGCTCTATCCCCTCCCCCTGGCACTATCCTCTTCCCCTGGCTCTATCTCCTTCCGCTGGCTCTATCCCCTTCCCCTAGCTCTATCCCCTTCCCTGGCTCTATCCCCTTCCCCTAGCTCTATCCCCTTCCCTGGCTCTATCCCCTTCCCCTGGCTCTATCCCCTTCCCTGGCTCTATCCCCTTCCCTGGCTCTATCCCCTTCCCCTGGCTCTATCCCCTTCCCTGGCTCTATCCCCTTCCCCTGGCTCTATCCCCTTCCCCTAGCTCTATCCCCTTCCCTGGCTCTATCCCCTTCCCCTAGCTCTATCCCCTTCCCCTGGCTCTATCCCCTTCCCTGGCTCTATCCCCTTCCCTGGCTCTATCCCCTTCCCCTGGCTCTATCCCTTCCCCTGGCTCTATCCCCTTCCCCTAGCTCTATCCCCTTCCCTGGCTCTATCCCCTTCCCCTGGCTCTATCCCCTTCCCCTGGCTCTATTCCCTTCCCCTGGCTCTATCCCCTCCCCCTGGCTCTATCTCCTTCCCTTGGCTCTATCCCCGTCCCCTGGCTCTATCCCCGTCCCCTGGCTCTATCCCCTTCCCCTGGCTCTATCCCCTTCCCCTAGCTCTATCCCCTTCCCTGGCTCTATCCCCTTCTCCTGCCTCCAACCCCCATGCATGACCTCCTTTCCAAAGCACAAACCATGGGAAGCGACGAATATCCTTGCACTTCGACCTTTAATGTCCCGGGGAAAGATAATGTTAGGTCATTGAGGTCACATGTCGAATGGATACGGTCTTGTTGTCTGCTTCTTCTTTTTTCTTTTTTTTTTTTTTCTTTTTTGGGTTGCTCTCTTTTTGTTCTTTCTTTCTTTTTTTTTGGGGGGAGGGGGTGTCTTTTTCATTTACTTTCTTGCTTATTTGGGGGGAGGAGGGGGTTGAAATTGAGGTGTTTTTGTTTGTTAGATTGATGTTATTAATTGGGTAGATGAGATTAATCATTGTCATATAAATATGATACAAGAGAGCAGCAATAATAATGATAATGATATTGACTACAAAAACATTCATCATGATAACTACACTAATACTAACAAAATAGAATCATATCAGTACTTATAGTGATGATGATGATGATGATGATGATGATGATGATAACAATAATGAGAATGATGATACTAATAATATTGGTAGGAATGACATATCATCACTATCATTATTATCAGTCTTATTATCATTATTATCATTTTCATTATCATTATTTTATCCTCCTCTCTCCTTTCCTCACCCTA
>NC_091569.1:32907954-32912954 GCF_042767895.1 Penaeus vannamei | reverse complement strand
AGATTCTCCTCCCTCTGATCAGCCATTGTTCGAGCAGAGCGTCGCTGTCACTAATCAAGCATTCACTTCCTAATTATAAATCTCGGAACATTGTCTGGACTGAAGGAAGTAATTAAAGTGGCTGGATCTTAACTGCTTCGGGGAGAGAGGGAGGGAGAGAGAGAGAGAGAAAAAGAGAAATGGAGAGAGAGAGGAGGGGAGGGGGGGAAGAGAGGGAAAGGGGGGGAAAGGGAGAGATAGAGAGATAGATAGAGAGAGAGAGAGAGAGAGAGAGAGAGAGAGAGAGAGAGAGAGAGAGAGAGAGAGAGAGAGAGAGAGAGAGAGAGAGAGAGAGAGAGAGAGAGAGGAGAAGAAAAGAGAGGAGAGGGACGGAGGGAGGGAGGGAGGGAAATGGAATTAGAGACAAAGAGAAAATAAAAAAAGAGAAAAAAAAACAAAGAGAGAGAACGAGAGACCTAGATCAGAAAGAGAGAAAATGAGCGAACAGAGAAAGAGAATAGGGGGTAAAAACGGAATTAAAAGAATAAAATAAAAAAACGACCTCCAACTTCGTAATTAGACAATGCTAAAAGCGCCAATGAGGTTGGGGACACGGCTAACACGGGGCAGTAAAGTTGGTAGACCCAGACTAATAAGAGACGACAGTGACTGAGGTTGTAGGACAATATTAGAAAGAGAAGGGATAGGAACAATCGGATAAATCAGGTGGGATAGAGAAAAAAAAAAGAAAAATAATAAAAAGTAGGAGCAAGGAAAATACGGAAAGAAAAAAAAACGAGAGAGTGGGCGCAAGAACGACATAGAAAACGGGAATGCAGAAGTCCTTAATGATGAAGGCAAATATGAGGCTCTGGGACTGAATGAGGCGGCGGGGTATGAGGCGGTTTTGGTTATGAAAAGCTAAAAGAAAGAGGCAGGTCGCTGCACCCGAGAACGTCCATTTAAACTTCTAGGTC
Organism: Penaeus vannamei; assembly: GCF_042767895.1. NCBI lineage: Eukaryota > Metazoa > Arthropoda > Malacostraca > Decapoda > Penaeidae > Penaeus > Penaeus vannamei. The sequence continues at coordinate 32,911,998 of NC_091569.1, read as the reverse complement.
AAGTCTTAGATTTCTAGGAAAAGGCTTATATCAAAATTCCACGTAAATTACACACTCATTTCGCTAGATATTTACAATGGATTCATTTCGATACGGTTGCGACTTCACGTGCAAACACATGCATGCCAATCGAGGCAATTAAAAAGGTATTTGATATCAATATTGCTATTAATCCTGGAAAAAATCATGATGGTTTCATTAAGTCAAGACAAACATGCTTTTAGACCGATCTCCAAGAGTACACAAGTATATACATTTCCTACATTCAATTAGTGCAATAGAAACATTCGCGAAAAAAATATCCGAACTGAAATAAGAAAGATACACAAAACAGTTTCAATTTGGCATTGAAGTTTGCCGTATTCGTAATCTTATTCTTATTAAGCTGTGGATTTTCTTAGTAAACGGTCGATAGATAGTGAACAATGGTGATAAAAAGCGGTATGATGAAATGAAGATGGAAAATTGTCACTATATCATTCCTGTATTTCCGCATAAGATACCCGGTTCCAGAAATGAGAAAAATGAAGTAAAATGTGCAGTTTTATCTCCTATGGACATTGAGGACCAGAAAAGGGGGCTCTGCTTTAACACTGCTCGTTGCTTTAGCCGACTTTAATTCATGTTCAGCCCTTGTTTGTTAAATAAATAAAAAAGAAAAAGAAAACGCATGCCCCCTCCTCTTCTAACATGCTCCTTCCCTCTCTTAATTCTACGTATGAACTTTGATTTTTTTATGTGTTTATCTCTCTCTCTCTCACTCTTTCTCTCGCACTTTCGCACTTTCGCATTTCTCTCTCTTTCTCTCTCTTTCTCTCTCTTTCTCTTTCTCTTTCTCTCTCTCATTCACTCTTGTACTTTCGCCTTCACTCTCTCTCTCTACTCTCTCTCTCTCTCTCTCTCTCTCTCTCTCTCTCTCTCTCTCTCTCTCTCTCTCTCTCTCTCTCTCTCTCTCTCTCTCTCTCTCTCTGTCCCTTCCAAACACATGTATAACTGGACCGTCATTCCCCCAAACTTTGTTATTCAGCCCCTCTTTGCTGTTCTGATCTTTCTGTTTGGGAATCAAAAGTGTGTGTGTGTGTGTGTGTGTGTGTGTGTGTGTGTGTGTGTGTGTGTGTGTGTGTGTGTGTGTGTGTGTGTGTGTGTGTGTGTGTGTGTGTGTGTGTGAGTATGTATTCATGTATGTATATATACATATGCATGTAAGTATGTATTCTTGTATGTATATATATATGCATGTATGTGCTCATGTATGTGTATATATATGCACGTAAGTATGTATTCATGTATGTATGTATACATATAATTAGTTATGAATACAGGCAGGTAAGTATATGCTTTCGCTTCAAAATTTTACCTCTTCGTCCGTATCTCTTAAACCTGCCCTCGCTGCAAGACCATCTGCAAGACCATCTGAACATGTTCCTCGCACCAGCACCGTCCTGCGTCCCTTGCAATCACAATCCTTGACAATTAATGGTGATTCGCAATCGGTTATCAACCACCCCTTCTTCTCACCCATAATAACCTAACCTCCCAGTCTCCTTTCTACGGGATAACACACGACCTAATGTGACCTAACCACTGTTTCCCCTTCCCTACGTACCACAACTGACACCCTTTAGCTGTTCGCAAACTGACGATGCTGAATGCGCTGATTGAGTTACTTGGGGGAATAACTGCGTCCTTTTGGGCATAACGCATTCAGCACAACCGCAGCTTAACACCCAGGGGAGTTTCCTTTTCCCTGTAGATTATTTTTTATTATTTTTTTTTTGGGGGGGGGATGTTGGGTATAGGCTGTTGAGCTCGCCTTTGCTGAGGCTTTGGTTCTGGGGTTTTGGTCGTTGTATGGGTTATGTGGTCTCGAGCTTTCCTTTTTTTTATTTTGTTTCTTCTTTCTGTCTGTCTCTGTCTGTCTGTCTCTTTCTCTGTCTCTCTCTCTCTCTCTTTCTCTTAATCTCTCCCTCTTTCTTTTAATCTCTCTCTCTCTCTTTCTCTTAATCTCTCTCTCTCTTTCTCTCTCTCTCTCTCTCTCTCTCTCTCTCTCTCTCTCTCTCTCTCTCTCTCTCTCTCTCTCTCTCTCTCTCTCTCTCTCTCTCTCTCTTGTTCTCCGAGTATGAGTATAACCGTGAATATCTGCGCGTGACTGTATGCATATAAGCGCCTTTAAACGCGGTGCTTTTCTGGACAGATACAAACAGATGCAATTCTCAAGAAAGACGAGATAGAAGAAACATCGCATTTCAAAACCAACTGCACACTACAAAGCCCGATAATTTACACACACACACACACACACACACACACACACACACACACACACACCTCCTCTTTTTTAAAAAATGCATTCACAATCAATCTCATAACCCTTACACATTACAACATCATGATCCTATCCTTTGCCAGTGCATCGCCCCTCACAACCCCTGACAGGCAAGTCCAGCATAACCCGAAATCCACCCGCGGCAAATGTCACATCCCCGTCATATCAGCAGCCGTTGCAATAACAATAACCCTTGCACATTCCGCCGTAATCTCACCTAGGTCATTTAAACTACAAATTACCACGACGCAACATGACCCCAAGTTCATTCGTGACAAAATAAGGGGTTGCTTGGGAATTCAGTGAGATCGAGAGGCCGAGTCCTATGTCGTAATCCTGTATCGATAAAAATGAAGAACCTGAGGCTTATTACTATTAAATTATCTCCAATTAGCCCCAGCGAGTGAGGATATTAAAGAACAATTCATTAAATACACCAATTAGTTTAGGAAATACAGAGGCTTAAGTGTCTGTCTGATACTGTCCAATAGCATTTGCTCTTTTAATCGACGCAGCTCTTCCCACTTAGTTAATAAACCAGTAAGATAATAACAACAATAATGTTTAATATATCAGTGAAGGAATAAAGAACAAATCAAAGTTGTCAGTTTCTTACCTTTACTCGCTTTATCATCGACAATACTCAAAAAAAGAGAATAAAAAAGTTTTGGTAAATGAATGCCATATGATAGTTATCATCATTGTGTTTATAATAATAACAATTGTGATAATAATAATAATAATAATAATAATAATAATAATAATAATAATAATAATAATAATAATAATAATAATAATAATAATGATAATAATAATAATAATAATAACAATAATAATAACAATAATAATAACAACAACAATAATAGATGTAACAATGATAATAACAAAAATAATAAAATAATAACGATACTAATTTAAATAAAAATGAGGGTGATGATAACATTTGTAGTAGAAACAACATTAACATTATAACAGTATTAATACTGATGATGATGGTGATAATAAGAATATTGATCATAATAATTAAGGTGATGATGATGATAATAATGAAAATAATAAAAATAACAATAATAATGGCAGCATTAATGCTAATATTAATGATAATATGAATAACAGTATGACGATGACGATTAGACAAAACAACAACTGAATCAATTCTCTAATAACAACAAGCGCATAGATGATCCATTTCTGAACAACTTCTACCATCACCAACAGGAAGCCACGAAGAACAACAAAGGGCAAATCACAGACCACGTCAGCCACTGCGAAATGCTCCCTGCAAAGTCCCCCCCCCCCCGGAGTAAGAGACACCCGCCGGGCCATAACTCGACGAGGGGGAAGGGCCACTGTGCAACCTGATCCACCGTCGGGCTGTTAGAGGGCATCTTGCTGCTGACGGGAGAGGATGGGCCGCCCTGTGTCCCTATTAGCGGCGAGGGGAGCCAGAGGTAATGGATCGGGGGGTTCGTCTTCTTCTTGTGAATTTCTCTCTTTTGATTTTCTCGGTGTGTGTGTCTCTGTTATTGTCTGTCTGTCTGTCGGTCTCTTGCTTGATGTTGATATATACTATCTCTTGCTTGAGCTCTCTGTCTCTTTCTCTGCTCTCTCTCTCTCTCTCTCTCTCTCTCTCTCTCTCTCTCTCTCTCTCTCTCTCTCTCTCTCTCTCTCTCTCTCTCTCTCTCCTTCCCACTCTCAATTTCTCTTACTCTCCAACT
>NC_091569.1:32897954-32900454 GCF_042767895.1 Penaeus vannamei | reverse complement strand
GAAAGAAAGAAAGAGAGAAAGAAAAAAAAAAGAAAGAGAAAGAGAGAAAAAGAAAGAGATAAAGAGAAAAAGAGATAAAGAAAGAAAGAAAAAAGAAAGAAAGAGAAAGAGAGAGAGAGAAGAGCAATGCCTAGGAAATCGACCCTGGCTCCCCACCGCCCGCAGCCCGAGGGAGGAGCGAAGGGCCGGAGCGCAACCCACGACCTTGGCCATTCGACAATCAAATGTGCCTTCATTAAGATCCTGCCGATGTCTGGCGTGCTTGGCGAGCGAACCGCCTTCTTCGCCGGCTAATAACTTTTCCTAATCTATAATTGGTGATAATCCCGGTGTCTTTAATTGGTAGTAATGGAGTGCCTCTGATTACTTGATAACATCTGAGGGATATGACTGCTCGTAAATTCGTAAAGTCCTTTTTTTTATTAATTCTCCGTAAGGGTAAATTTAAGAGCGACTTCGTACGGAGCGATCGCATAAGAACGTCTATTTGAATGAAATTTCCCATTCGGTGAACCTGTGAGGTGATGGAGTCCCCGGTGGCACACGATTAATTAAATCTTGCCGCTGCCTCCTTATCCTTCCACGAAGCAATAAACCGAAGCCCTTCTCTTTGCTTCTCTCTCTCTCTCTCTTTCTCTCTCTCACTCTCACTCACTCACTCTCTCTCTCTCTCTCTCTCTCTCTCTCTCTCTCTCTCTCTCTCTCTCTCTCTCTCTCTCACTCACTCACTCACTCACTCACTCACTCACTCACTCTCTCTCTCACTCACTCTCTGTCGCTGCTCCCTTCCCTTCTCATTCTCATACCCTCTCTTTCTCTGTTTCTTTCCTTCACAATCCGACCCCCCCCATTCTTTCCCTCTTCCCCATCTCTCTCTTCCTATCTTCCCTCACTTTCCCTCTGTTCCCTCCATTCTTTTATGTCGCTCGTTTCAATCGCTCCTTCAGTCGTTCTGGGTAATTATGCTTTTCCTTTTCCTCTCTCTTTCACTTCCACTTCGCGATCGGTAGCTGCTTTCCGTGCGTTCTTTTTCTCCCTGTAATTTATTTTCTTTCCCTCCTTTCTCCCTCTCACTCAGTCAATCTTTCTCTCTCTCTCTCTCTCTCTCTCTCTCTCTCTCTCTCTCCCTCTCTCTCTCTCTCTCTCTCTCTCTCTCTCTCTCTCTCTCTCTCCCTTGCCTTTTCTTTTCCCTCCGTCCTCTTATTTTTCCCCTCTCTGTTCTCCCCTTCTCTTCTCCTCTCCCTTCCCCTCTTCTCTGTCCTCCGCCTCTCTTTATCTTTCTTCTCCTCTCCGATCTCCGTTTCTCCTCTTCTCTCCTTTCTTCTCTTCTCTTTTCTCTCTCTCCCTCCCTCTCTTCGCCTCCTTCAACTAGCCACAGAGGGCGATTACAGACGCGTGGAGTGTAATCCTATACCCTTGAGGGGAACTCACCCCCACCCTCACCCCTCCGCCCCCACCCCTCTCCCCCGTGACCATCCGTCGTCCCCCCGCCCACATCTCTCCCCTCTGTCTATCCCTCCCCCGCCCACATCTCTCCCCTCTGTCTATTCCTCCCCCGCTCATAACTCCGCACCCCCCGCCCACATCTCTCCCCTCTGTCTATCCCTCCCCCGCCCCCTTCCCCGCCCACATCTCTCCCCTCTGTCTATTCCTCCCCGCACATAACTCCGCCCCCCATCCCGCCCACATCTCTCCCCTCTGTCTATCCCTCCCCTGCCCCCTCCGCCGCCCACATCTCTCCCCTCTGTCTATCCCTCCCCCGCTCATAACTCCGCTCCGCGCCCCCTCCCCCGATAACGCCCACACTTTCAAGTCCGTCTCCGCCTACGCCCAAAATCGACATCCTTTTATCCATGTTATTTCCGCCCGCACCTCCTTCCCTTACTCTATCCAAACCCACCCACACCTCTTAAACTTCTCCACCGTTTTATCTCAGCACGCCCACACTCCAACCCCTCCCCCTCTCCCTAATCCCTTTCATTCCCTTCCCGTTTCCCTCTCTCTTTCACTCCCTCTCCCTCTCCCTCGCCCTCCCTCCCCCTCTCCCTCTCCCTTTCACCCCTTCTCCCTACTCCTTACTTCCTTTCACCCCCTCCTCCTCCCCCTCACTCCTTTTTTATCCCCTCCTCTCCCCCCCTCCCACTCCCTTCCCCCTTTAAACCCCTCCCACACCTACTCCCTCTTACCCCCCCCCCCCCGCCGCCCCCACCTGCACAGCAAGGACGTGGCGGTGACGTGGCTGGCCTCCTTCCAGGCTAATCAGCGTGACGAGAGGGAGGGAGAGGAAGGAGGGACGGAAGGAGCAAGGGGGGGGGGGGAGAAGGAAGAAGAGACTGAGGGAAGGGAGAAATAGGGAAGGAAGGAGAGAGAGAGAGAGAGAGAGAGAGAGAGAGAGAGAGAGAGAGAGAGAGAGAGAGAGAGAGAGAGAGAGAGAGAGAGAGAGAGAGAGCGAGAGAGAGAGAGAGAGAGAGAGACAGACAGACAGGCAGTTAGACAGGGA
>NC_091569.1:32870454-32872954 GCF_042767895.1 Penaeus vannamei | reverse complement strand
TTTTTAGATATATTGATGATATTAATAATGATATTCGTTATTCGATTTCACACTTTTATTATATATATTTCCGTATAAATTTACTTATGAATTGGAAGACGAAAAATCAATTGATTGTTACAAAGTATATATCTGGTAGAAACATGATGCTGAAAGAATAAGAGTGACGGCTAGAGAGAGGAAAGAGAAGAAGAAGAAGACGTGGAGTAAGAGGAAGAAGGAGAAGTGGAGGATTAGGAAGAGGGGGAAGAAGAAGAAGAAAAATAAGAAGTGGAGGAGGAAGAAGAAGATGAAGAAAAGAAAATGAAGAAGAAGAAAAGAAGAAGAAGCGGAGAAGGAAGGGAAGAAGAAGAAGTGGAAGATGATAAAGAAAAAGAGGGAAACATGAGAAATTAACGTACAGAGGAATAGACATGTGATGAGAAATGGAAATGTAAGTATAGGGGAGAAGTAGCAATGGAAATGGAGATGAATGAAAACGTGAAAGAAGACGAGAGAGAGAGTGTATATGTGTAAATGAAGGTGGATGAGAGTGGATGAGAAAGCCGTAAGAGATATAGATGGAGATGAAATGGTTTGGGAAAAGTGGATAAACTAATAGAAACAACTTCACAGAAATGATGTGGATTGGAGGAGTTGATTAAAAATAAAAAAGAGAAAGTGGATGGAATAAAACAATAAACAGATAAATAAAAAATATACTGGAAATAATGTGGATAAGGAGTGGACGAAGAGAGCCCGAGAGATGGTGGAAGGAAGGAGAAAAATAAGACTAGAGAAAATGGAAGGAAATGGAAATCGAATACCTGGATAAAAAAAAAGACCTACATGAGGGTAGATGGATATATTAAGAGTCAAAATTAAGAAGAATGAATGAATGTGGAACAGAAGAGTGGATGGGAAAGATCCAAAGAAGGTAAATGGAGAACAGACGAGGACTTAACAGAACTGAATATGGACTGGAAGTGGGGAAGATGGTCTACCTAAGAGGTGGATGAATGGAATAAAAGGATAATAAAAATATATATATATATATTGATGCATGTAAATATAAGGATAATAAAAAAATCATATATTGATGCATGTAAATGTAAGGATAATAAAAAATATATATACTGATGCATGTCAATATAATGATAATACAAAATATATATATTGATGCATGTAAATGTAAGGATAATAAAAAATACATATATTGATGCATGTAAATGTAAAGATAATAAAAAAAAAATATATTGATGCATGTAAATGTGGATGGGAGATGAGAACAAGGAAAAACAAAGAAAGGGAAGATGAATTCAAGAAAATTATTTGATAGGACAGAATTGAACAGAGAAGTAAGGATAAACACAAATAACAAGTCCACACCCAGAGGAAAGGGTAAAGACAAAGACGACAAGCACTCAAGCACTCACCATAACATACACCTCCTTCTGCTCAACCTACCTATTCCCTCTTCATTCCTTCCTCTGCTTCCACTCTCATTTAACGTAAAATCGTTGAAATATCCATTTCCTTCTTAACCCCAACCATCTCTATATTGATGTGATAATCATAAAAACATTTTCTTATAATCCTTTCACCGCTTCGTAAACGTACCACACTTATCAACTAGAAGGAATCAGAGAGCGCATACCTCCGCCAAGGCAATAGAGACACCGATGTAATTAAAACATACCCGTGTGAAAAACTACATTATTACACCTTTCTCAAGTATACTGGAAACATCCGTGTACATAACCTCCTTGGCGGAGGTAATAATGATAACAAACAAACAAACTGACTAACCAGTGCTACCAAAATCAAAACCTCCTTGGCTGAGGTAACAACAAAACAACAAAAGTCCTCAATCCTCTACAATTATAACATTAAAAGTTTGATTTATTAAACCCGTACTCTGCCACATAAACGCTCTTACAGGTTTTTCAGTCAGAAGGGAAAGTGCAATCGGATTCACGAACTTAACACCTGAATAAGAGATAAGTTTTATTTCATTTTCAGTTCTGGTTTTATTCCGATTGTAATAACAAATTCAGTTCCTAAAAGTACTACAGTGAATACTCTTTTAAACACCTCATTCTTTCTCTGTTTGTTTGTTTCTTTCTATGTGTGTATCCTATTTTGTTTCTCTTTGTGTTTCAGTGTTTTCTTATTTTTTCTTTTCTTTCTGGGAATTCCAAAATCCGGATTCCTTTTCCTTTTTCTTCAGATGATATGCTTTTCCTTACCGGCCTTTATGTGTTCGTTAAAGAAACTTGCTTGGCGACATTTGGCAGCTGCAAGGGGGTACCTGCCAGGTGACGCTTTGACCTATAAAAGTTAAATTGTATGTCGACTGTTTACTCCTTCGTAAAAAAAAAAAAAAAAATGTGTATATGAAAAAGAGTGAATTAATAAATAAGAAATACAAACGCGCGTGCGCATATGTGTGTTTTCCAATGCCTTCTAGCCATCACTAAAGTGATTATCATTATAGTTATGATGATCAATATTATTTTCA
>NC_091569.1:32850454-32857954 GCF_042767895.1 Penaeus vannamei | reverse complement strand
TTGGTTCCAACTTAGGCTGTAAACCATTCGTATGTACAATACTGTGCATTTGAACAGAGAACATTCTAAGGAAGAACAGCGCAAATAACACTAAATGGAAGATTTCGTTGCATTTAACGTCACCAAGCACTTTCTAACCGCTTATCATTCTTAAAAAAGCTGTAAAAAGAATTAAAAGTATACAGGAATGATTACGATAAAAATAATTAAATGATATGAAGTGACAGACTAAAGGGAAAACAAAACATAAAATCTAGAGAAAAAGAAGGATGGAAGAGTCACATGCCCGTTAATTCTAAAGGAAATTAAAACTAAAGATAAATGCAAAAAACGAAGGAAACTTTGCAAAATGATAATGAAAATTGCCGCGATAACCTTTGCCATCTGAACTTCGGCGAACACTAATACCAAAGCAGTTTATGCGAAGATCTAAATGGCAAAAGTCTGTACATGTTCAGCCAGAATGGAGAAAAGAATAAAATACAAAAATACTTTGAAGGATTTTCTGCTAAATCCATTTTCTGAAAAGTGAATTCTGAAACTCAATAACAATGATTTTAAATTGCAATACTCGACTTTCATCTGATATATATTCTCAAGAGTAGATTATCTTAACTGTTCAATAAAAATGAATCAAATGCACCAACGCAGTCTTTTCAAATCCATGGCTACGTAAAGCCAAACAAACATATCTTCCTGGTACTCTAATACGACTGCATCGCTAGAAATACCAAAACCATTAGCAATGTAAATATCCCTGTTTATTCCTGGTAAAAGCAAAAACAAATCTTAGTTGAGGTTAAAGGTGATTTTTTTTTTCTTTATCAATTCCTCAATACTCGTATCGTAATCAGCCAAATGCAGATTGTTTGTCGATTACAATCCTGTTCGCTTTACGCCTTTTTCCACAAAACAACTGTCTAGTACATATATGTTGAAGCAGTGGGAAGTTCGTCTTACACTTCATCTTGCCTATTGAAGAGAGAGAGAGAGAGAGAGAGAGAGAGAGAGAGAGAGAGAGAGAGAGAGAGAGAGAGAGAGAGAGAGAGAGAGAGAGAGAGAGAGAGAGAGAGAGAGAGAGAAAGAAAGAGAGAGAAAGTGAAAGAGAGAGATAAATAGATAGAGATAGATAGAGATAGAGAGAAAGATAGATAGAGAGACAGAGAGAGAGAGAAAGGAAGAGAGAGAAAGATAGATAGATAGATAGAGAGAGAGAGAGAGAGAAAGAGAGAGAGAGAGAGGGGGGGATGAAGGGAGGGGATGAAGGGAGGGGATGAGAGAGGGAAAGAGAGAAGAAGAAAGAAAGAGAGAGAGAGATAGATAGATGGAGAGAGAGAGAGAGAGAGGGAGAGAGGGAGGGAGAGAGAGAGAGAGAGAGAGAGAGAGAGAGAGAGAGAGAGAGAGAGAGAGAGAGAGAGAGAGAGAGAGAGAGAGAGAGAGAGAGAGAGAGAGAGAGAGGGGGATGAAGGGAGGGGATGAAGGGAGGGGATGAGAGAGGGAAAGAGAGAAGAAGAAAGAAAGAGAGAGAGAGATAGATAGATAGAGAGAGAGATAGAGAGAGAGAGGGAGGGAGGGAGGGAGAGAGAGAGAGAGAGAGAGAGAGAGAGAGAGAGAGAGAGAGAGAGAGAGAGAGAGAGAGAGAGAGAGAGAGAGAGAGAGAGAGGGAGGGAGGGAGGGAGGGAGAGAGAGAGAGAGAGAGAGAGAGAGAGAGAGAGAGAGAGAGAGAGAGAGAGAGAGAGAGAGAGAGAGAGTGAATACCACTCTCAGACCTCATTATTACATATAACTTAAGCTCGAATCCTAACCATTGACGGGTGATTAGAAGTCAAGAGTCCAAGACAAACTCATAATTGCCTGAGAAATAACTCGGGAAGAACGGATCTAATAAACGTCTCTTTGTGCAAGAACAGTAACAGGAACAAACACGGCAGCTGCTTCGATTTCTTGAACATCTGCATCCCTCTATACCCAACGGAGCAATCTCACTTAGCCAAAATTAGTCTTAGGAGTTGCTGATGTTTTGGAAAAAAAGGTCGTTTTGTTTTGGTGTTTGTGTCCGCTTTGTCTGGAATAATTAATTACTTGAGTCAGAAGTCCTGGAAGGAGATTCAACTTATCCTTTGTCCTTATTAAGGATATTGGATAACTGGCCAGTCACTTCAGACAGATATCCTTTCTCCCATCAGCGAAAGGAGTGGGAGATCCTGTTAGAAGAAATTGATTGGATTATTGTATTTTGCCGTAAAGGTGCTATATCCTCGTTCGTTGAGTCTTTTTGTTCGTTTTCTTTAATCTGTGATTCGGCGTTGAGAAAATGAATGAATGTGAATGTGTGTGTGTGCTGGGTGGGGGCACGTATGTGTGTCTTTGTGTGTATATATGTATATATATACACATATACAGATATATATATATATATACATACATATATGCATATATATAATCATGTATGTACGCACATATATTTTTGTGTTTATGTGTATATGCACATCCATGTGTATATACATATTGTGTGCGTGCATGCGCGTGTACGCATCTATATATCTATCTATGTACACATACATGCACACACACACACACACTCAAAGAGAAAGAGAGAGGGAGAGAGAGAAAGAGAGAGAGAGAGAGAGAGAGAGAGAGAGAGAGAGAGAGAGAGAGAGAGAGAGAGAGAGAGAGAGAGAGAGAGAGAGAGAGAGAGAGAGAGAGAGAGAGACAGACATGTGCATTTGCGCGACCGAAATACCTACATTTAACTTGGTACCACGTGATTTAAGAAATGATACAAGAATTAAATAACTGATACTTTAACCCATTCTTTCCCTAGCTTCTATGGGCTCTAGGCTATATTTACAAAATTAGAAGAAAATTCAGTTAAACCAAAAAAAGAACACGTTCAAATATTAACAGAACAGATCTTTCGGGAAATTAGTTATATTTACTTTAAGAACCTCAAATATCATACAGTTTTCCAATAACCCCTTAAACTCCCTAATAAGGTTTCCTGGAAGTTACGGAAACAGGAGGAATAATTTACGTAAAATTCACACAAAAATGATGAATAATATAAATAAATAAAAACGTAAAGTAGATGTGATGTTTACTTATTTCATTTACTCATCTTTCACCAGGCAGACACACACACACACACACACACACACACACACACACACACACACACACACACACACACACACACACACACACACACACACAACACACACAAACACACACGCCAGAGCACCGTGCTGTTCACTTGTTCATTGTACTCATTCGCCAGACACTTAATCACTTTACCAGTTAGTTGTTAGACGAGTTGGGAAACGACGGTCGCCAACTTGCAATGAAACCACAAGCAATTACGGAAGTCTTCCAAAGAGCTCAGGCATATGATGGGTTCCAACTTGCAATGTTTCAAAAAAAAAAAAAAAAAAAAAAAAGAGAGAGAGAGAGAGAGAGAGAGAGAGAGAGAGAGAGAGAGAGAGAGAGAGAGAGAGAGAGAGAGAGAGAGAGAGAGAGAGAGAGAGAGAGAGAGACAGAGAGAGACAGAGAGAGAGAGAGAGAGAGAGAGAGAGAGAGAGAGAGAGAGAGAGAGAGAGAGAGAGAGAGAGAGAGAGAGAGAGAGAGAGAGAGAGAGAGAGAAAATGAAAGGCCTCTGTGTTGCCAGACTTTCTGTGTATAAGAGGGAAGTTCATTTCGATGCAGATTTGGATAATTGTTTCAACAGGTAATTCTGCACTTTTGTTTTGAATATAAAGATAGCATGTGAGAGGTAAAGAATATATATGGTGATACTGATGATATCACTATTACTACTGTTATTACCGATGATTATCATTTATTAATGTTATCTTCTAACTGTTCTAACAATTACAATGAAGGTAGATGTTCATGATGTATAATGTTTTGATTTCAAAAGTATCAATAAGATAACTTTTAATGATAAGTAAAAATGTTGATAATGCTATCAAAATAAGAGACGGAAGGAATTCAAATGATTAATTTATCAAAATGTTTATCTATTAATCTATTATTCAAGGTATTAGTTCAAATTCGTTTATTAAGAAAAATACATGGTTTCACATTATCCCATAAATTCTCTATAACTCACCGCTAATCTTAGAATAAAATCCAACTGAAAGCAATGACAAAATCTCAATATCTTTTTTTCTTGTCTTTTCTTTGCAAGGATTATTTCTAAGCATGAAACGGGTACAAGAAAGATGAAAACTCAGCATCTTAGGATAAGAATTAGTGTGGTAGCTCTTGACAGTGAATAAAGAATGATATTGTAATCGTCACACCTGCCTAAAGATACCATGCCAAAGGAAGCAGGTTTGAATCTGTTTTGACCAAGTTTCGAACTCCAGTTCAGCAACTCTCGAAGAATCGCTAGGCTGAGGCCTGAAATTAATTTGAAAACTTCCTGTGGCAGTGCTCGCTTTCTCTTTCTCTGTCTCTGTCTCTCTCTATATCTATCTATCTATCTATTTATCTCGCTTTCTCTTTCTCTTTCTCTCTGTCTGTCGGCCTCTCTCTCTATCTATCTAACTACCTCTCTCTCTCTCTTTCTCTCTATTTGTTTACTTGTTTATCTGTCCCCATCTATCTATTCTTCTCCCCCCCTCTCTATCTATCTACCTGTCTCTCTCACTCTCTCTTTCTCTCTCTCTCCATCCCTCCCTCTTTCTCTCTTTACCACCCATCCCCCCCATACTGATACTCTGCTCTCCACCTTACCCAACTTTCTACTTTTTCTCTCTCCGAACAATACATACAGGTGGCTGAAGCTCCTCCCCCTTTCCAGCCCCTCCCCTCCTCCCCGCCCTATTCATTCCTTCATTTCCTTCCTGTTCTTATTCTCCTTTCTTAGTGTGAAGTCTTCTTTTAATTTCTTTCTTTAAATTGAGAGGATGATGCACTTTACACGAAGGTGATCATTGTTGTATTTGATAATTATGAGCAAGTTTTCAATTATCAAACAGTTATCTTCACCTACCTGTCACCAGTCTTCTCCAGTCACAATCTTCTTATATGTAGAAGAACGTAACTCAAATTAATCTTGTAGAAAAGGTATGAATAAGAATGGATATTTTCGCAATACAAGAGAAATACATAAAGATAGAATCGAAACATCAAATATATCTCTTGTATTGTGAATACATCCATTCTCATTCATACCTTTTCTACATCTGTCATCATGAATACGGTTCACTATTGAATCTTAAAAGCAATTTCTAGTAAAATGATTCGCATGATAAGACGACGTAAATCTGCGGAAGACATCAATGGGACGGCTGCATGAATCAAAACGCCTCTTGCTGAATCTTTTGATATCATTAATTTCGAAACGACTTTGCCTTCTCGTAAACTCTGCATGCCGGAATAAACCTGCAATTGTTTGTAGGTTTAATTACCACCGTCTTGCGAAAAGCGCCCATCGCAAAATCGAATGAGTGCGTCATCAAATGGATATTGAATAATGAATATATGTGATTGATGGTAACAAGAACATGACGAGTTATTATGAATAATGTATTGTGATCCTAAAAGCTGTAATTACTTTGGATCGCTGAGGAGGGCGAAGGCTTAACAGACATAGGAATGTTACCCCCACGCACATGCATATACATACATCCACACACACACATACACACACATATATACATACACACACACATATATATATGTATATATATATATATATATATATATATATATATATATATATATATATATATATATATATATATATATATATATATATGTACATATATATGTATATATATATATATATATATATATATATATAGATAGATAGATAGATAGATAGATAGATAGATATATATGTATGTATGTATGTATGTATGTATGCACATACACACACACATACACGCACGTATACAAATCCGCACACACACACACACATACATACGCGCATACACATCCGCACACACACGCATATATAGATTCATTTCTTTTTCTTTTTCTTTCTTTCTTTCCTTCCTTTTTCACTTTCTTCTTTTTTTGTTTATAGCAAAGGACCTAACAATAGATATAAAACACAAAGGAACTTATGTGTCTGTGTCCTTGCAGAACACATCAAACATACACACACACATGAATAAAATCATACACACATAAATAAAGATACCCCATAAATAAAATGTCCATAAATATCCCTTTGTTAAACACAATGTCTGTAGTTTTCTTTTATATCAATCACATTCTGTCTCTGAGAAAATCCGCGAAAATAATAATTTGAATATGAGGATTATTATTCATCAGAGTATTAGTCCCATACCCATTTCCTGATTGATGTATCAGGGGGAAATACATATTAAATACTGTATCGCTGTAATATACTTTATAATGTCAATAGTCGTCCGTTTTCAGGAAATTGGACGTTGATACTTTAACACTTTTTTCATGACATCCATATGGTATAGGATAGACACATATGCACACATATATATACGTATATCGATGCATACATACATATATGCATACATACATGCATATACACAGACATGTATAGGTACTAGTATATATGTATACATACACGCGTGCAAGCAAAACCCATATATACTAAACACAAGCACATACAGACAGACACACACACACATAAGCACACATGCACACACACACGCACACACACAGGCGCAATTCCCCTCTCGGCTCCACTCTCTATTTCAATTCCTCTGCGATTTCTTTAATCCTTTTCTTTTTATTCTAGATTCCTTTCTTCTCTGTCCCTCTACCCCCCCCCCCCTTCTTCCCCTCTCACAGCTCTCCATCTCTCCTTCCACTTTTCACGGTTTTATCTTTATCCCTTCCCCTCCCTACACCTCTTCCATCTTTTTCCCCATCTTCCCCTTCCATTTTCTTTTGCTACTTATTCTTCCCTCCTCTCCTCCAGCTTGTCTTCTCTACCTCCCTCCCTGAGCCCTCCACCTCCCCTATTTTCTCTTATACCCTCTCTTTACCCTCTATTTTCCTTTCTTCCCTTCCCCTACCCCTCAGTCTTCTTCCCCCCACCCCCACCCCCTTCTTCCTGTCCGCTCCTCTCCTTAATCCTCTCCATTTTCCTTTTTTCTTGATTATCCAACATCCCTCCATTTTCCTAACTCCTCATTTACCCTCCCTCCCTCCCTCCCTTCCCCAACCCTTCGGATACCCTATATTTTCTTCCTCCTTCTCCCCTTGCCAATACCATTCCCCCCCCTTTCCTCCTCCCTCCTTCCCCATACCCTAACACAATATCCCTTCCCCCTCCCCTAACCTTCCTTCCATCTTTCCCCATTCCCTCCCCCCCCTTCGCCTTCCTTCCCTTAACCTTCCATCTTTTCCTCTTCCCTCCCTTCCCCCTCTTTCTCTCCTTTCCTCCTCCCCTAACCCTCCAGCCCTTTCCTTCCCCTAACCTTCCATCTTTCCCTCTTCCCTAACCTTCTATCCCTTCTTCCTCCCTTAACCTTCTACCTTTCCCTCTTCCATCCCCTACTC
>NC_091569.1:32820454-32847954 GCF_042767895.1 Penaeus vannamei | reverse complement strand
GCTTAATATACAGAAAAAGAAAAAAAAAGTGTAGAAGGTGGAAAAAGTACAATGTAGAGAAGAGATAAAGGTAATGGGAAAATAACAATACAAACAACACTCAAGAACGAAAAAAAACAAAAAACAAACACGACTACCTTGAATAAACAGACAAACGAACAAGCATATAGACCTACACGTAAATAAGCAACACGACCAAACCAACAAATGACCCAACAGACATGCACAGAAACGAAGAAGCACCACCACGGGCCCCTACTGTAAACAAGCACCGTCCTTGCAGAGAAGCACGTGTTTAGAGCTCGCGTTGATAATGATCACAAAGACGAGCTCGCCGCACAATCCTCTCTCGGCGTCAGTAACGAGGACGACGAACTTCAAGACGACCCCATAAATAGCTTCAGGAAGAGGAGATCGACTTGTCAGTGAGACGCGACATATCAGCGTCGTCCGTGACACACATAGCCCGTGGAGAGGAAGAAGGGGAGGAGGAGGAGGAGGGGAGAGGAAGAAGGGGAGGAGGAGGAGGAGAAGGGGAGAGGAAGAGGAGGGGAATGCAGGAGGTTCGTCGGTTGGATGGGGGGGGGGTAGGGTGGAGGAGATGAATGGGAGAGAGGGGATGGGCGTGGGGTGATGGAGAGGGATGGTGGGAGGGAGAAATAGAGTGGAGGGGAAGCGAATAAGTGCCACTCGGAGAGAGAATAAGAAGGGGAGTTATTTCCCTCTTATACAGTAATATTTCTTTCGAATGTTACCATGGAAATGAAAATAATAACTATGATGATGGTGAGGATTATAATGATGAGGATGAAGATAAAAAAATTGAAGATATTATCAATTATAACCCTTTAATTGACAAACTAAGGTCTTTTCTATCCCTAGTTGCTCTGATATACACGCAATAAAAGTTTGCACAAAGCTCCCTTAGAATCTCTCTCTGAAATATGAATGTGTATGGAAAAATAGAGCTACCAAACAGTAATTGGGGCAGAGGTAGAAGTCATTAGAATCCCAAGTGTTCCCAATGTGTAAAAAATCGCCAAAAGGGGGGAGAAGTGGCCTCTAAATAGTTCCATATGGCAACTTTACCTTGCAGTCTTCCATTTTCTTCTATCATAAAATGCTTTAGGAATATGTCCTTGAATTTGGTGATGCCATATGACAACAAATCAATTAAAGGGATATTAGTAATAGTCATAATAATAATAATAATAATGAAAACAATAATAAAAAATAGTGGTGACGACAATGATAATGATTATATACAACAAACAAAACAACAATAATAATAATAATAAAAACAATAATAGTAAAAGTAATAGTAATAACAACAATAATAATGAGAGTAACAACAATGACAGTAATATTTATGATGATAATAATGATAATGACGATAAGAATGTTGATGACAATAATAATAATGATAATGGTACTAATGACAGTAACAACAAAAAGAATGGAAGATAGTAAAAATAATAAGAAGAACAATCAAAATAACTACAATAATAGCAATAATCCTAATAATAATAATAAAAAAATTAATAATTATAAGAAAGATAAGCATATAATAATGATAATGATGATGATAATCTTGTTTTCCCTTTCTCTGCTTCTACCTTTCCCTCTCCAGCTCTGCCGCCTCATCTCACATAAAAATCTTTAATCCTTATCCTTTTCCACCCTCTCCCGTCCTTCCTCCTTCCCCATCTACCTGTTCTCTTTAATTCTCCCTCTCCACTCGTTTCCCCATTCCCCATTGCTTACCCTCTTCTTTTTCCCCTTCCCCTCCTACTTTCCCTCTAGAATAATCGTATAAATATTAAATGTACATAAACTCACGGTCTAACTACTTCTATGCTGCGTAGTTGCACAGAAAAAGCAGTAATAATAATGATAATAAAAATAACTGACTTAAAATCTGCAGTTATATGGAATATCTTTCACGGCACAAAAGTCAAAATGCTTATATTACATCAGAAAGAATGAACTTCAAATCCGTAGTCAAATGATACATGACGTAAGGCATAAATTATATCCATAATATACAAATGAAGTACGAACAAAATAATATTATGCATAATGACAAACATTAATATTATAATCTTCGACTGAAGTAAAGTCAGGCAAATGGGACACGACCAACTACCTTTACTCCCGACCCCTCCACGAAAACTGGAACAGCTTGAAACACTCCATGCACACTTCCATGAACATACCCCAAAAATTCCTTCGGATAAGCACTCACCTGGTTCTCTAGAGACCAGTGCAGATAACCCCTACAGGCCTAGCGCAAATGTTGCTCCTATCTTCAAGGTAGGTGACCGGACTCACCTATCAAACTATCGCACCATCTACCTTACCTCCATCGCCTCTATAATCTTCGAACACATCTTGCATAAACACATAATGATTCTAAGTGACGCAATCAGTATACTAACCGGCCTATTCATGCAAATTTCAACTCACTGCTACCCATCACATCTAGACAGTGTGAGACATCAAACAAGTAGATACAATAGTGTCTGACTTTCCCAAAGCCTTTGACAAAGACCTCCACAAAAGATTGACACAAAAAAATACAAATTTATGGAGTCTTTGGCCCAACTCTTCATTCGATTACAACTTTTCTTCCAGGAACCAACGCGTCCTCATAGACGGTACTGCATCTTACCCTGTCTCTGTTTCTCCTGGTGTCCCACAGCACCGTCTTTGGCCCTCTCCTTTTCCTAAACCACAAAACCGATCTCCCAGTAGCCACTACTAACCCTACAGTAAGACTATTTGCTAACGACTGCCTCATCTATTAACCGATCAAAACAACTGGTAACTATGAACTCCTGACTGACGTGGATTTCCTCGAACAATGGGAAACTATATCGTCAATGGAATTCAGACCTGACAAATGGAAAATGTTATATTTCACCCACTTACAAACATCCATAAAATTTCCATACTCAATCCAATCCCAACAACTACGAAACACAGCAACGCGGAAGTACTTAGGTATCACACTACACACCAACACTAAGTACAACACAGACACAGACAACATAAAACACAAAGCAAATAGAACGCTAGATTTCCATAGAAGACACCTGCACGGCTGTACAAAAGAAACAAAATACATAAAACTCCACACACAAACAAATACTGCTGAACTTAAAAGAAAAAACTCGCAGAAGCCAAGCTCAGTACGAACACTTGCCTTTAAAATTCCTGGCATCATAACACACATGAAACAAAATCTAAATATGAACATCCACAATACAAACACGAACGCATAGATTACTAATCAAATTGTTGACTTACAGCACATAAACACAACAAATACACGTAAAGACCACAACCAGAAGTACGTGACCTACCACGCTAGAACACATTCCTTCAAACGCCCTTCCTCTCCACACACCATTCGTGGCTAGAACAGACTCCCAGAACACATAATTCACGCAAACAAAGAACACGCCTTCCACCAACACACACTAGCACACCTTAGAACATACATACATAACAACTCTTTGCACCCTCCCCCTCCTCTCCACCCCCCCCTCTCCCCCCAACAGTCAGTAAATCCATAAGCGTGATATGCGCTCACTTACAGAGCCCTACAATTTAACCAAATTGATACTGAGACCGTTTAAATCATTCTTATTGATATCACTTATTGGTAGCCGTTGCTATCAGGATTATAATCATTATTGTTATCCTCCTCCTATACATTTTTAATAAAACCGTTATCATTTGCATAACAAGTACCATTAACTACATTTCACTTCGGGTTAGAGGGAAGGAAGGTGAGTTGTGAATTCCTGAGATTTTTAGAAACAAGTTTATTTGTATCATTGAACTTTAGGAGATTTAGATTAAGAGATGTGGGCGAGATTCCAGGGGATTTATCACTTTGTGTCTTTTTCTTTGTCATTTTAGTTTTATCTATTTATTTTTTATTAAGTAAATAAGGAACCTTAGTTATTTAATCATTTTATTTATTCTTTTTATTTCCGATTTTTGAAAATTCATCTTTTATTGTGTTTCATTCAATCTCTTCTCCATTACTCTCTTATCTTTTATATTTCCTTTCTGATAGTTCTCTTGGCCTCATTCTTTATTTTCTTCTCACTTCCTTTATTCTATATCGTTCTTTCATTCTCAACATCCTCTTATCCTCATTAATCCTTTTCGTTTTAAAGTGTACCTTTTCTTTTTATCTAATTCCTCTCTTCCTCATCATGTTTTTTTTTCCTAAGATCCTCACAATCCTCTTTGCATCTCAATGTTCTTACATTCTCAACATCCTCTTAGTCCTCATTAAACCTGCTCGTTTTAAAGTGTACCTTTTCTTTTTATCTAATTCCTCTCTTCCTCATCGTTTTTTTTTTTTTTTCTAAGATTCTCACAATCCTCTTTGCATCTCAATGTTCTTACATTCTCAACATCCTCTTAGTTCTCATTTATCCTTTTCGTTTTAAAATGTACCTTTTCTTTTTATCTAATTCCTCTCTTCCTCATCATGTCTTTCTCTAAGATCCTCACAATCCTCTTTGCATCTCAATGTCTTCCTCACAATCTTTTGCATCGAAACACGACAATCGAAATTTCTTTGATTGGGTGATTTATTTAATCAACAATTTATATTCCCGTAATTCACTCTTATGTGTATAATACATGTCTGTTTGCTGATGCCTTGCTTGGGTTTTATTCTGTCTGCGTGTTTGTCTGTCTTTCTGTCTATCTGCCTTCTGTCTGTGTGTCTTTATGTTCAACTGTCTTTATGTTTGTCTATTTCCCTGCCTGCCTGTCTGTTGTCTATCTGTTGGTGTCACTTTGTCTATCTCCCTCTCTCTGTCTATCTATCTATCTATCTATATATCTATATTTCTCTCACTCCTCCCCCCCCCTTCTGTATGTCTGTCTTTTTGTTCATCTGTCTTTATATTTGTCTATATGCCTGCCTGCCTGTCTGTTGTCTATCTGTTTGTATCTCTTTGTCTACCTCCCTCTCTATCTATCTATCTATATATCTTTCTCTCACTCCTCCCCCCTCCCCCCTCCTTCTCTCTCTCATTTTCCTCTCTCTCTCTCCACTTATCCTCCGAATCCCCTTTTATCCCTTCGGTCCCCTCACTCACCCGAGCGACCCTCCCTCGTTCCCCTCGATCCAAATAATCTCATGTCTATTTCCTTTTCATCACCTTCTTATCTCTTCGTCTATTGCTCCTTCGTCATCGCTTTTGCCATAAGCACGATGATGGAATTAATGAAACAACAACAACAACAGCAATGACTACTATTTCTGCTGCTATCACTGCTGTTTCTGATACTGCTATCATTATTAATACTGTTGGTACCATTATTGTTACTTGTACTACTACTACAGCCACTGGTATAAGTACTAGCGTTATAAGTATTAATACCAGCACCTCTACGACTCAAGCTGTTACTACTATTACTATTGGTAATACTACTAGTGATACAGCAACTACTATAATTACCATTTTGCTACTGCTAGTACTACATATTACGATTGCTACTACTATTACTAGTATAACTGCTACTTCTATTGCAAGTAATGACGATGAAGATAATATTGATAATGATAAGAATGATAAAAATGATAATAATAATTATTATTATAATAATGATAATAATGACGAGGAAAATGATAATAATTATAAAAAACAATTACAATAATAATGATGGTAACACTAATAATAATGATAATACGAATAATAAGAATAAGAATGATAAGAATAATGATGAGAATAATAATGATAACAACAAAAACAATAAAAGCAAGAATAGTTATGATAATAATAGTGATTGTTATAATATTGATATTAATAACGATAATAATAATAGTAATAATAATGATTATGGTAATAATAATAGCATTAATAGTAATTGTTATTTTTATGATAATAGTAATAAAAGAAATAATAATAACAATAATTATAAAAATGATAATCACAATAATGACAATGATAATAATAATGACAACGATAAAGACAATGATAATAATAATGATAATGATATCTATAATAATCACATTACTAATAACGATGATAACAATAATAATCCAAAAAAAAAAGAAAAACAACAACAAATAGAGACAAAAAAAATAAATAACCAACAACACCGCCACCAACAACAAATAACAAATAACAACATAAAAGGCCAAATAACGGAGCGAACAGCCCCCGCATGGACGCACAGGGACCAAGCAGTGACAAGAGAAGAATGCATATCCAAGTCCGTTTCCTGTGATAACTTTGTCGAGCGTCTGGAGTTCAAGATAACTCCTCTTCCCCTCCTTCTCCTTTTCTTTTCTTATCCCCTCTCCTTCTTCTTCTCTTTTTTTATTCCTCCTTTCTCCTCTCCCTTCTTATTTCATCGTTTATTTATGTTTCTATCTTTCGGTGGGTTTACTTATCCTCTCTCGTTTTTGATACCTCCCGCCCTCCTCCCTTCTTATTTCATCTTTTCATTTCAATTTTATTTTATTTATTTTTTTAGATTTCTCCTTTTCACTGTTGTTATTATTATTATTATTATTATTATTATTATTATTATTATTATTATTATTATTATTATTATTATTATTATTATTATTATTGTTATTATCATTATTATTATCATTATTATTGATATTATTATTATTATCATTATTATTATTATTATTATTATTATCATTATTATTATTATTATCATCATCATCATTATTGTTATTATTATCATTATTATTATTATTATTATTTCTATTATTATTATTATTATTATTATTATTGTTATTATTGTTGTTGTTATTATTATTATTATTACCTCCTTAAATTCTCATTTCCTTCTTTCTTTCTTTCCTTTCTTATTTGTCATTCACTGTTTTTTTCTTATAATCTCTCTTTTCTTTTCCTTTCGTATTTCATCTTTTCCTTTTTTATTTCTCCTGTTCACGCTCTATCTTCCTCCCTTTATCCATTTACTACGGTGTTACCTTCTCATTTTTGTATACATTCACCTCTTCTTCCTTCTCGCTTCTTCCATTTTCTTCCTCTCCCTCCTTCCATCACTTCTCTCTCCACTTTCTTTCTTTCTTTCTTTCTTTTCCCTGTCTCCCTCCTATAATTTCTTGTCTTTTCCCTTCTTTCTCTCCCTTCTAACCCTCCTCCTTCTCCAGCTCTTCCTCCTATCCCCTTTATACCCCCGTCTTGCTCTTCCCTCTTCTTTTCTCTTTTCCTGTCTTTCTCTCCATTCTGCACCCATCCTTTCTTCTCTCTTTTCCCATCTCTCTTCTTCACATCCTCCGTTTCTCCCAATGAATTCTCGGCGGGACTTCACGAGAAATCTTGATAATGTCGAGACGTTGTTTCTTAACTTGTTTGTTTTCCTCTTCCATTTTCCTTCTTTTTTTTTTCTTTCTTCCTTTTATCCGTCCCTCTTTCCTAATTTTGCTCTTCCTCTCTCCCTTTCCCTTCTCTCTCTCTCTATCTGAATCTCTCTCTCTCTCTCTTTCTCTCTCTACCTCTTTCTCAATCTCAATCTCAATCTCAATCTCAATCTCAATCTCAATCTCAATCTCAATCTCAATCTCAATCTCAATCTCAATCTCAATCTCAATCTCAATCTCAATCTCAATCTCAATCTCAATCTCAATCTCAATCTCTATCTCTATCTCTATCTCTATCTCTATCTCTATCTCTATCTCTATCTCTATCTCTATCTCTATCTCTATCTCTATCTCTATCTCTATCTCTTTCTCTGCCTCTGTCTCTGTCTCTGTCTCTGTCTCTGTCTCTGTCTCTGTCTCTGTCTCTCTCTCTCTCTCTCTCTCTCTCTCTCTCTCTCTTTCTTTCTCTCTCTCTCTCTGAATCTTTCTCTCTGAATCTCTCTCTCTCTCTCTGAATCTCTCTCTCTCTCTCTCTCTCTCTCTCTCTCTCTCTCTCTCTCTCTCTCTCTCTCTCTCTCTCTCTGTCTCTCTCTCTCTCTCTCTCTCTCTCTCTCTCTCTCTCTCTCTCTTTCTCTCTCTCTCTGAATCTCTCTCTCTCTCTCTCTCTGAATCTCTCTCTCTCTCTCTCTCTCTCTCTCTCTCTCTCTCTCTCTCTCTCTCTCTCTCTCTCTCTCTGAATCTTTCTCTCTCTCTGTGGTATTCTTTCTCTTTCTCCACGTATTTCAGAAGGAATATTCACAAACATTTGCATTTGCTTTCCAAAGCAAAGTTTAACCGTTTCTGCTTGTACGGTTCTCCACCAAACTTCCCCCCCCCCCTCTCTCTCTCAGCTTTCTTATTTCTCTTACTTTCTCTTATTTTTTACTATCTAATCGATAGATCTATCTACTTTTTAGCTTTACCTTTTTACTTTCGTACTCTCTCTCTTCCCCCCCCTTTCTCTTTCTCTCTCTCTCTCTCTCTCTCTCCCTCTCTCTCTCTCTCTCTCCCTCTCTCTCTCTCTTTCAAATTTCTTCCTTCGCCCTTTCTCGCTCTCGTTACCGTCTCCTCCGATCTTCCTCTTCCTCCCCCTCTCCCTTCTTATCTCCGCTCTCCCATCTACCCTTACTCATCCTCTCTCTCTCTCTCTCATATTCTCCCTTCCAACCTTCTCCCTTACCGAAAAATCCTCCCATCCCCTCAAAATACATCCAACCAGAATCCTTTTTTTTCCAAAGCGTCTCCTTGCAACATCAAGCACCAGCAAGAGAAGGCAAAGAAAGAAAAAAAGATTTTTCTTTGTCTTGCAAGAAGCTGTTGAACAAGATTTCCCAACTCGGACATCTCTTAAGCAAATTGTCAGGCGTTGGGGACGACGGTTTGGTCTGGGGGACGAGGTGGGTCGATCTTCTTCTTCTTCTTTTCCTTTTTCCCCTTCTCTGTCTTCTTTTGTTTTTCCTCTTTTTTTGTCTCACTCGTCTCTATCTTCTTTCTTTTCTCCTTCTCTGTCTTCCTCTTCTTCTTTTTCTCCTACTCTGTCTTCTTTTGTATCTTCTCTTTTTGTCTCCTTCTCTTTCTTTTTCTTCCTTTTCTCCTTCTCTATCTTCTTTTATATCTACTTTTTTTGTATCCGTCTCTATCTTCTTCTCCTCTATCTACTTTTTCTTTTTATTTTTTTCTGTTTTTTTTTTTTTTTTTTTTTTTTTTTTTTTACTTCTTCTCTATCCTTTTCTTCTTCTCTCTCAATTTTTTTTTACTTCTTTTCTACCCCTTTCTATATTTTCTTTTTCTTCTTCTTTTCTATCTTTTTCTCTCTTCTGTTTTTTCTTCTTGTTTCTGCTTCATACTGTAATTCTTATTTCCATTCACTATCTCGTTCTTATTTTTATTCTCAGTCTTATTTTCTTCGTCTTCTTCTTCTCTAACTTCTTCTTTTTATGTTTTTCTTTCTATTCTTTTATTCTGTGTATGTATCTTGACGTAATTCTCATACTTGTTGTAGGTCATATAATTATTTTTAGCTCCACGTTTTTTATGTTGCTTGTATTATCATTATTACTATCAATTTCATTACTTAGATTATTGTTATTGTTGTTGTTGCGGATTTTGGTCTCATCATCATTGTTATTAATATCTTTATCATTATCGTTATTATCATTATTATTGGTAGTAGTTTTATTATCATACAGTTATCATAATTATCATCATCATTACTATCCTTATCCTTATCCTTATTATTGTCGTTAGTTATCAATACCATTAATTTTGTCATTATCTTTATTGTCATTATCATAATTGTTACTATCATGATACTGATGATGATCATCATCATTTTTATTACTTTTATCATTATTGATATTATTGTTATTATCATTATCATAATTGTTATCATTATTATCATCATTACCATCCTCATAAAGATAATTATCATATGTTTTCAATCTTTTTCCTTTTCCAAGACCAAAGTATGCTCCATGAAGCTTAAATTCCAGTCATTTCTCAGGTTCTGAAAGGAGCTCTCTTCAGGATGTGTGACGTTCCTATTAAGACTATCTTCCTGAATTTCTTGAGATGCTGATCCTTCCGGGAATCTTTACTACGTGGTCCTTCTTTCGCTTTCTAATAAGGGCGAGATCTCTATGACAGGAGGTGTAGTAGTCGTTCTCATGTTCCACACTTTGGTGGCTTCAATTTCAAGGGCTGTGGATTTTGGATTTTTTTTTTTTTTTTTTTTTTTTTGGGGGGGGGGTTCTTTATTTGCGATATTTCGCTCAGATGGAACAGATAAATCTATTGAAATCATTCTTGTTGTTATTGTCATTATCATGATTATTTTTATCATCATTACTATTATTATTATCAATATTATTATCAGTATCATTATTGCTACTATTGTTATTATTATTATCATTATTATCATTATTATCATCATTATTATCATCATCATTATTATTATTATTATCATTATCACTATTATAATAATGATGATAATTATTATTATTATTATTATCATCATTATCATTATCATTACCATTATTATTATTATTATTATTATTATTATTATCGTTATTATTATCATTATTATCATCGTCATTATTTCTGTAATCATTATTATCATCATCATCATTGTCATTATTATTATTATCATCACTATCATTACTCATTATGATCATTACCATTTTTATCACTATCATCATCATCATCATCCATATCATAATTATCCTCTTCATTATTATTTCTATTATCATCATCATTACCATCATTATTATCATAATTATCTTTTGGCTTATCAAGATTGATATCAATGCTATTAACATTCTCACTATCAATACTAGTGCTCCTCTTACTCTTTTATACTTATCATTTTTTTCATAATTCTTATCGTTATTATTGCTATCCTTGTTATTAACATTGGTATTATCATTATTACTGTTATTATTATCACTGTTATTATTATCACTGTTGTCATTAATATTATTATAATGATTGTTAATATCATTATTACTATTATCATAATTGTTATTATTATCATTATCATTATTGTTATTATCATTTTCATTATTATTATTATTACCAGTATTTTTATTGTTACTACAACTATCATTATTATTTTTATGTTTTTGTTTTTGTTGTTGCTATTACTTCTCCTTCTTCTCCTCCTCCTATAATTACTGCTGCTGTTACTACTACTATTATGGTTATTATTTTCATTTCATTTTATATATTAGTATCTTTATCACAGTGTCACTATTATTATTGTTGTTTTTATTTCTATTTTTATCATCACCTTTATTATCATCGTTAGTGTTATTATTGTTGTTATTTATATTTTTTCTATTATAATTATGAACATTATTACTGTTATTGTCATTACTATTATTATCCATATTATCATTATCATTATTATCATTATTGTATCTATGTTATTATAATTATTGTTATTATTACCATCATCCTTATTACTATTTTCTTTTATTATCATTGTCATTATCATTATCACCATCATTTTTATTGCTGTAAAAAATTGTGGTACTCTTTTAGATCACCGTTTTGTTTAATCACAGTAATTGGTGCTTTAGTCTTTTGTTTTATCTATTTTTATTCACTTTTTGTTTTCTTCATCTTTTATCCAAACGTTCATCAAATAGATTAATGAGAGAAAGTGATTATCAAATACATTTAAATAAGAATACATTTGAATAAGAATACAGAAAGAGAGAGAGATTCGGGGAGAGATAGAGAGATAGATAGAGATAGATAGAGATAGAGAGAGATAGAGAGAGAGAGATAGATAGATAGATAGATAGATAGATAGAGAGAGAGAGAGAGAGAGAGAGAGAGAGAGAGAGAGAGAGAGAGAGAGAGAGAGAGAGAGAGAGAGAGACAGAGAGAGAGAGAGAGAAAGAAAGAAAGAAAGAAAGAAAGAAAGAAACAGAGAGAGAGAGAGAGAGAGAGAGAGAGAGAGAGAGAGAGAGAGAGAGAGAGAGAGAGAGAGAGAGAGAGAGAGAGAGACTCAGAGAGAGAGAGAGAGATTCAGAGAGAGAGAGAGAGAGAGAGAGAGAGAGAGAGAGAGAGAGAGAGAGAGAGAGAGAGAGAGAGAGAGAGAGAGAGAGAGAGAGAGAGAGAGAGGAAGATTCAAAGAGAGAGAGAGATTCAGAGAGAGAGAGATTTGATTTGATAACATTTATTTACTAAACAGCGTACATACCCTGCAAAAAAGGCTTTATTACCAAAGCATCTATCCAAACTGGATGTGCTTCTATTTATGTAGAAGGCTATCAGTCAAATATTAGTGTTATACATGGCCCACCGCTAGGCATAATCCATAACTACAGTGACGACAGTCCTACACTCACTAAGTCCATATATAAACCACTCTCGCAATTCCTGTACTTCTATTGAGTCCATGCAAGTTTTTTGTTCTCTTGCAAAGTAGTAATAAAGACATTTTTGAAATGATACTATAGAAATTTAATAACATAGTGCACAAGGAATTTCCATACTCAGAGTATACTATAATAAAGAAAAAAGGATATATCGCTGGAAGCTGCTTCAAAGATAAACACACAAAAAACAAGATAAAACAAAATTCCGTTGATTGAAAAGTCGATTAATGCCACAATAGAGTAAGGCTATTTTTTTCTGATAAACCTTATTGAGAGAAATGCCATCACAGGGAGTCATAATTAACTTCAACACCCACGGCATTCAGTGGCCACACACCCACCACTTTCCACACTATTGGAAGGCATCGGACTGATCTAGATGGCAAAAACCCTTTTATATCACAAATCATGTCAAAGACAAGACCAGAGTCTATAATAAAGTTAATATTATCAATAAGTGTAATATATTTCAAGAGCTTATTTCGAGAAATTGATTACCTGACCATTTCCAAGGCCCTCAGACTGGTGCTGTTGTTGATCGAGGAGGAGCGCGAACAACCTCTTATGGAATTGAGGTTGCTGAGCCATCTGTTGTTGTATCATAAACATCATTTGCTTCATCTGCCGAAGCAGCGTTGGCAGCAGATCCTTCATTTCTCCGTTGGTCTCTTGTTTGCCCTGCTGCAGTGAAGGCTGAGCTGCGGATGGTGGTAGAACTGGTGCTGATGCTGGTGCAGAAGCTGGTGCGGCAGATGGTGCTCGGGTTGGAGCTGCAGCTGGTACTGAAGCTGGTACTGGTGCTTGAGTTGATAGGGCTGTTGCTCCTGTTGGCGCTGGTTCTGTGGCCGGTGCCATGTCTTGCATCGCGGGGCCATCACTGTTGACCTCTGCAGGTGTGGGAATTCCCCCACATCATCAAGGCGCGGAGCTGGGATGGACTTGTTCTGGGGGGGTGGGGGGGCTGCTTTTTTGTTTATCTTCCTTTCCTTTGGATAGTATATGCACAGTGGAGGATTAGCATTATGCTCTTGTCGGTAATTCAAGTATTTCCAAAGAACATTTCTACCTTCGGAAATCTTTTCCATGCACTCTGAACTTTCACGAGAAAGAGCGCAGTGTCGGCCCCGTGGTGCGTCCCGTGGACATGCACGTGCTCCATGTCCCCACTTTGAGCAATTAGAACAAAATGGGGTCAGGGATTTGTAGATGGCACACCTAAAGGGTGCCATGGCCATGCCCTCAGCTGTATTAATAGATGTGGGGACTACCTCCCCCTCGTACGTTACGGGTCATCACTCCGTAAACTTTCATGCGTCTTGCATGAATGACGCGTTCGCTGTATGTTGTCATTTCATCTGTTTCAATTTCCTTTGGAACATCGAACGCAATGACAGTCGTACATTTTCCTTTCCCGAAAATCTTTGCTTTTTCCAGCACTTCGCCATTTGTACCAGTCGTTCTAATATGGGCTAGAATTTGTTCATTCTTGCATCTTACATATACACATTTCTCCCAATCTTTAGCTCTGTTAATCCGTGTGTTTTATTGCAAGGGTCCGTATTTAATGTCTGAAAGGCCCATCGATATTCATCCCCGTGCGCGTAAAGTCTTGTGTCCGGTCTAAAATGCGCACACGGGTGTCCGGGTGGCGTGACTTCCTATGTAACAGACATCTGTCACAAGTTTCATGAGCCAGAACTCGTGACATTTTAATAGGTTGTAAAATGAACATCTTGTATGAATCTGTGCATGGTGTTAGATAAAGGAAACATCTATTTATTCATGCTTTTCTGTTTCTGTTTTTCGTGAGATGCCTCTGCTTTTTCTCGGTCTTTCAGAGGGCCTACCAATACCCCCGTCACTGAGGAAATCGTATCTCCCCCCCGTTTCCATGTGTTGGGATGTGGCCGTCCTATCAGTGGGCGCGGTCACTCCCCGACCACTTAGGGACTGACCCGAGTACCTGTCCTTTGAAAATAAATAACGACACACGGTTCGCCTGCAGTGCTTGACAGTATATCTGTGAGTGTGCGTAGGATCTTTCACTTTAAATTCTACTGTTACTTCTAGTGTATCACTTTCGGACATGATTATGTGAGTATTGTCAAGCACAGAATCAGTATTGTGAAGACCTGGTTGCCAAGGTACACAGATCCATTAAGGACAGGTTACATGGTGTCGTGACGTTAACTGGAGAGAAAGAGAGCGAGAGAGAGAGATAGAGACAGAGACAGAGACAGAGACAGAGACAGAGACAGAGACAGAGACAGAGACAGAGATAGAGATAGAGATAGAGATAGAGATAGAGATAGAGATAGAGATAGAAATAGAGATAGAGATAGAGATAGAGATAGAGATAGAGATAGAGATAGAGATAGAGATAGAGATAGAGATAGAGATAGAGATAGAGATAGAGATAGAGATAGAGATAGAGATAGAGATAGAGATAGAGATAGGGATAGGGATAGGGATAGGGATAGAAATGAAGATGGAGATGGATAGAGATAGATATAGATATAGAGATATAAATAGAGATATAAATAGAGATATGAAATTAATGAGATTGATGAGATTGAGATTAGAGATAGAGATAGATAGAAATATATATAGAGAAAAAAAAAAAACGTAACACGGACACCATAACATATCACCCAACCCCTTCCCCTTAAAAAAAAAAAAAAAAAAAAAAAAAAAAATCTAATGGCGTCTCCGTGTCTTTTTCCCGTTATTGATCCGGAACTTCTTGCAGGCACGACGACACCATCGCAAGCAATGGCCTCAAGCACTCTGGGACAACAGCTTTACGCGGAAAATAAACAGAAAACTTATCGCCAGCGGGACAGTTTGCATTATAGATCCGGTCGTTTGTTCCTTGCTTCTGCTTCTTTTTCTTCTCCTTCTCTCTCTATCTATTCTCTTCTTCCTCTCTTTCTAGCTTGCTTGTATTTCTCTTTCTCTGCTTTTATTTCTGGTTTATTTATTTTTTCTCGCTTGCATTTTATTTCTCTCTATTTTGTATGTTTCTCTCTGATGTTCTATCTTTTCATTCTTCTTGTTTTCTTTCTTTCTCTTCTTCTTTTTTCTTGGTTCTTTCTTCTCTCTCTCTCGCTCTCTCTCTCTCTCTCTCTCTCTCTCTCTCTCTCTCTCTCTCTCTCTCTCTCTCTCTCTCTCTCTCTCTCTCTCTCTCTCTCTCTCTCTCTCTCTCTCTCTCTCTCTCTTTCTCTCTCTCTCTTTCTCTCATCTATCTATCTCTAACCCTATCTATTTTTCTTTCTATTTCTGTCTCTCTTTTTACATCTTTTTCTTTCGTTCCCTATCTTTTTAATGGCTCTGTGTTCTAATCTTATCCTCCAGCATTCTTTTTTTTTTATTCCCTCTTGCAGTCTCTCTACTATTCCTTATTCTCATTTCATGTCTCTCTCTCTCTTGCGTTTATCTCTCTCTCTTTGTCTTCGCTCTTCCTTCCTGCATTCCCCTTCTCTCTCTCTCTCTCTCTCTCTCTCTCTCTCTCTCTCTCTCTCTCTCTCTCTCTCTCTCTCTCTCTCTCTCTCTCTCTCTCTCTTCTTCCCTCTCTCTCTCCCTCCCTGTCTCTCTCTCTATCCTCCGCTCTATCTATCTATCTAAGTATATGGATATGTCAATATATCTATTTATCTTTCTCCAATTCCCTTTTCCTCCCTCCATATCTCTCGTCCTCCCTCCGTCTATCTATCTATATTTCTCTTGCTTCATCTTTATTTCTCCCTTCCCTGCCCTCCTACCTTTGGTTCTCTCCCTTCCTCTCTCTCTCCCTTCCATTCTCATATCTTCCTTCTCCGTCCTTCTTCACTTCCCCACTGTCTCTTTCCTCTCTTCTCCCTTTTCCCCACTCCCTCTTTGCTTTCTCCTCCTCTCCCTCTTTTCTCCCTCCCCCCTCCCTCTTTCCATCTGCCCTCCTCTCACTCTCTCTTCCCTGCTCCCCCCACATCCTCTTTTTCCATCCATCCTCCTCCCCATTCGCTCTTCCCATCCTCCTTTTTCTCCCTCCCTTCTTCCTCCATTCCCTCTCCAATCCCTCTTTCCTCCCCTCCGCTTCCCTTTTTGTTCCTCCTCACTTCCTTTTCCCATCCATCCTCCTCTTCATTCGCTCTTTCCATCCTCCTCTTTCTCCCTCCCTTCTTCCTCTATTTGCCCCTTTACCCCCTCCCCCCCCCTCCTCCACTTCCCTTTTTATTCCTCCCTACTTCCTCTTTCCATCTCTCCCCTCCCCTCCACTTCCCTTTTCATTCCTTCCCCTATATCTCCTTTCCATCTTCCTCTTCTTCCCCTCCTTTCTCTCCTCCACCTCCCCCCTTTTCTTACCCCCTCCCTCCACTCCTTTTTTCATTTCACTCCCCCATTCGTTCTCTCCATCCTCCGTCCTCCTCTTTCTCCCCTCCCCCCTCCCCCCTTCTTCACCTCCTCCTCCACTCCTTTTTTTTTGCATTCCTCCCCCATTCGTTCTCTCTCCATCCTCCATCCTCTCCCTTTCTCCCTCCCCCTCCCCCAACTCCTCCTTCCGTACCCCCCCCCCCCCCCCCTCTCCCGCAAATCCCCGCAGAGAAGCCATGTCTGGTAAAGAGAGCGTCCGCAGTGTTGCCAAAACCACGTGACAAGTTACCTCCTTTACAGGGTTTACGTTCAGGTGTCCCACGTAAGCTGGAGATGAGGCACGGGTTTTAACGTTATATAAATGCGTTGTTATATTTCTCTCCGTTTCGGTGTTGGGTTTTGGGGGGTTGTTGTTGTTGTTGTTATTTTATTGTAGTTTCTTTTGTATATATTTTTTTTCCTTTTGCCCGGTGTGGTTTTTGGGGTTTGTTGTTGTTATTGTTATTTTAATGTAGTTCATTTTGTATATATATATATATATATATATATATATATATATATATATATATATATATATATATATATATATATATATATATATTATTTTTTTTATTTCCAGTGTGGTTTGGGGGGTTTGTTGTTGTTATTTCATTGTAGTTCATTTTGTTCATTTTTCCCGGTGTAAGCCGATGGTGGGTTGTGATGAAGGCTTTTGTGAAATGAGTATTGTTTTACGGCATTCATTATTATCATTATTACCATTATCATTATTACTATTATCATTATTATTTATATCATTTACGCTATGATCATTATCAACATTACCATAATATATTACTATTGTTATTTCTATTACTATTACTATCATCATATTCATTATTATTATTATTATCATTCATAATGCTATTGTAGTTATTATTAACATTATCATTATAATTATTTTTACTGATATCATTCATCATCATTGTTATTATTATTATTATCATTACTAGTATCATTGTCAATTTAACTACCATTATTATTACCATTATCGCTATAACAATCGTTATTATAATAATAATTATTATTATCATTATCACCATATTATTGATATTATATGTACTACTATAATCATCATGATCATTGTTATTGCAATCATTATCTTTATTTTCTTTATTAGCATCATTACTATTAACATTGTTATTAATATTTTGATTGATATCATTATCATTTATGTTATTATTATTATTGTTATTATCATCTGTTGTTACTATTATTATTATTATTGTTATTATTATTTTTATCAATATCATTATCTCTTTTATCCTTATTAGCATGTGTATGATTATTAAAACTATTTTTATCATTACTATTACCATCATCATCATTAGCATTAATCATTATTATTGTTATTTCTATCTCTATCATTCATAGTTATCCTCATCATCCTTATTGTTATTATTAACATTTGTAGTGTTATTGTCATTATCTTTATTATTATTAATAATATTATTGTTATTATCATTATTATTGTTATCATAATTATCATTTGTTGTATTACTTTTAGTTATCTTTATCATAATAATAACAATGATAATGATGATGATTGTTTGTTATTATTCTTGCTATTGTTATCTTTGTCAATAGCATATCATTATTATATTATCTTATTTTTGATACTGTCACTATTATCACTATGAATCATTATTATCATTGTCCTTATTTTGTCATCATTGTTAGTGTTAATACCTCTATAACCATTTCAATAATGATAAGATTTATTTGCGAAAGGATACCGAAGAAATGAGAGATGGAGAACTGAAACATAGAGTTTAAAAGTAAAAAAAAAAAAGAAAAAAAAAAGAAAGAAAGAAAAAAAAAAAAAAGCTTACAACACATTAAGGAGATTGATTAGCTGTTGTCTCTTGACGCCGGTGGAGTAAACAAAGGGAAGTCAACCCTTTGGACACATTCTTCTGTTTAACTTCTTTCTCTTCTCTTTCTTGTGTTCTTGGGGGTCTCTCATTCTTTTTCCTCTTTCTCTCTCTACAATGCTCTTTTTCTGTCTGATTTTTCTCTCTTTTTTATATTCTCTCTCTCTCTCTCTCTCTCTCTCTCTATCTATCTATCTATATATCTATCTATCTATCTATTTGTCTCTCTCTCTCTTATTCGTCTAGTTTACCACCCTTCTTACCCCGCCTCTCTATCTATCTATCTATCACTATCTCTCTTTTATCTATCTCTTTTACCACCCTTCTTACTTACTCTACCCCCCCACTCTCTCTCTCTTCATTTACCTATCACTTTAACAATTCTTCACTTATTTACCTCCATCCTCTTACATCTCCTTTCCTTCTTTATCCCCCCCTTTCTTCCAAACAACCCCTCCACCCTCCCACCTCCTCCCATCCACCCTTGGCCTCACAACCACCAACAACTTCTTCTTCTTTTTTTTTTTACTTCCTTCCGCCTTCGGTGTTTAATCCCCGCAGCAATGACAAATTCTCATGGAAGGAGGTATGCCAGGAAACTTTATCTCAATATCTTTCTCTCTCTGTTTCTTTTTTTTTCTCTCTGTGTCTCTGTCTCTCTCTTTCTCTTTCTTTCTCTCTCTCTCTCTCTCTCTCTTTCTCCTTTCCATCTCTTTGTTTCTCTGTATTTCCGTCTGTCTGTCTCTGTCTGTCTTTCTTTCTGTCTGTCTATGAATCTATTTGTCTATCTGTCTCCTTTATTTATCACCGCCCTTCTTACTTACTTCTCTCTCTCTCTCTCTCTCTCTCTCTCTCTCTCTCTCTCTCTCCTCTCTCTCTACTCTCTCTCTCTCTCTTCCTTTAAACCCTCCCTCCCCCACCGCCTCTCTTTCAACAAACCCAATCCACCCCCACTTACCCTCCCAACCTCCCACCCCACTCCATCCCAACCTCAAAGCCACCCTCACCACCCATCCCACCACCCCTCATCCCACCACTCCACCCTACACCTCATCCCACCCCCCACCATCCCATACCCCCACCACCCTAATCCCACCCCCACCACCCCACCTCACCCTCACCACCCCCTCCCCCTACCCCACCCCCACAACCCCCCACCCCCAGGATATTTCCTCCCCCAGCAAAGACAGATTCTTTCCCTGCTCGGTCGGAGTTATATCAGCAGGCTTAATCTAATTAGGTCTCGGGATAAAGCAGAGTCAAGCAGATCACTTTAGAGGATCGTAGATTGAAACATATCCGTGGCAGCAAGACCGAGCGAGGAGTAACTTGAAAGATGGACGAGGAAGGATGAGAGAGAGAGAGAGAGAAGGAGATGGAGAAAGAGGGAATAGGGGGATGGGTGATAAAGTGGGAGAGAGAGGAATAGGGGGATGGGTGATACAAGGGAGAGAGAGAGAGAAGGAGAAATGGGGTATAGGGGGTTGGGTGATAAAGTGGGAGAGAGAGAGAGAGGAGAAGGAGAAATGTGGAATAGGGGGATGGGTGATAAAGTGGGAAAGAGAGAGAGAGAGATGCAGAAATGGGGAATGGGGGGATGGGTGATAAAAGGGAGAGAGAGAGAGAAGGAGAAATGGGGTATAGGGGGATGGGTGATAAAGTGGGAGAGAGAGAGAGAGGAGAAGGAGAAATGGGGAATAGGGGGATGGGTGATAAAGTGGGAGAGAGAGAGAGAGGAGAAGGAGAAATGGGGAATAGGGGGATGGGTGATAAAGTGGGAGAGAGAGAGAGAGAAGGAGAAATGGGGTATAGGGGGATGGGCGATTAAGGGAGAGAGAGAAGGAGAAAGAGAAATGGGGTGTAGGGAGATGGGTGATAAGACGAGAGAGAGAGAGAGAGAGGAGAAGGAGAAATGGGGTATAGGGAGGTGGCATAAGATGGGAGAGAGAGAGAAGGAGAAGGAGAAATGGGGTATAGGGAGGTGGATAACATGGTAGAGAGAGAGAGGTGATGGAGAAAGGGAGTAGGGAGATGGATGATAAAATGGGAGAGAGAGAAACGAGATGGAGAAATTGGTATACGAAAAGGGATGATAAAATGGGAGAGACTGAAGAGAAGGAGAAATGGGGAATAGGGAGGTGGATGATAAATTGAGAGAGATAGAAAAAAAGGAGAAATGGGGAATGAGGAGATGGATGATAAGATGGGAGAAAGAGAGAGAGAAAAGGGGAATGGGGAAATGGATGATGAAATGAGAGAAAGAGAGGAAAGATATATAAATTGATATAAGAGGCAAGATCCAGGAGCAGAAGGAGCGTACGAAGTCGGGGAGTTCAAAAGGAAGAGGAAGAAGAGAGAGAAGAGAGAAGGATAAAAATGAATAGGGAGATAAATAAGAATATGAGAGAACAGGAGAAGAGCAATAAATAGATCGAGAAGCAGAGGAGAGAAGAGGGAAATAAAAAGAGGGAAAGGAGAAAGATAAATGAAAAATGGAAAAGAAAAAGAAAATTGAAAAGAAATTATTCTATTTGCAATGAAGTCGTTGACCGAGACGCAGCCACAGCAACCGCATCGCAAGTGAAGATTTATCCGAGATGTTGTATAATGCAGTTTGAGACAAAAAAAAAAAAAAAAAAAGGAATTACAATAATAAAAGAAAAAGAAAAAGGAAGTATATGAAGCCTTTTACAGTGATTTATGAAAGAGAAGAAGGCGAACAGAATAAAGATAAATAAATAAATAAATAAAAAATAGTAAAAATCAAAGGAAGAATATGAAACCTTTTACAGTGATTTATGAAAGGAAAGAAGGCGAATAGAATAAAGGTGAATAAATGAAAAAAATAAACAAAAATAGTAAAAAAATCAAGGGACGAATATAAAGCCTTTTACAGCAATATATGAAAAAGGAGAAGACGAATAGAATAGAAATAAATAAACAAAATAAATGATAAGGAAAAAATCAAGGGTAGTATATGAAACCTTTTATAGTAATATATGAAAGATAAGAAAACGAATAGAATGAATAAAGATATCAATAAAAAATGAAAATAAGAATAAAGGTAATTATATAAAGCCCTTTACAGTTATATGTGAAAGAGAAGACAAATAGATTAAAAAATAAATAGATAAAAAAATAATAGATAAAGGGTAGTAGGGAAAAGAGAGTGAGAAAAAGAGAAAGAGATAGACAGATTAAAAGAGAACCTGCAAGGAAATATGAAGAAAGAGAAATGGAGAGAGAGAGAGCGAGAGAGAGAGAGAGAGAGAGAGAGAGAGAGAGAGAGAGAGAGAGAGAGAGAGAGAGAGAGAGAGAGAGAGAGAGAGAGAGAGAGAGAGAGAGAGAGAGAGAGGGAGAGAGAGAGAGAGAGAGAGAGAGAGAGAGAGAGAGAGAGAGAGAGAGAGAGAGAGAGAGAGAGAGAGAGAGAGAGAGAGAGAGAGAGAACGAACGAAGAAAAACGAAGAAAGAGAAAGGGAGAAAGAGAGACAACCAAAACGAGCGAGCAAAGACGAAAAGAGAGAGAGAGAGAGAGAAACAGATACATAGATAGAGAAGAAAGAACCAAAATCTCCCCGCGACGATGTTGGGGAAATTGTCAAAAAAAGAAAAAAAAGAAAGAAGAAAAAATGAAAAAGACACCGCACCAAGAAGGAACCCGCACGACCCGAGCCATAATTCATGAGGAATATCTCGGGGACAGAAATATCTGCGGCTCCACCTGACGGGGAAGAGGTGGGGTGGGGGTGGGGGGTGGAGTGGATGAGGGGGATGGGTGGAGAGGGTAATGGCAGGGGGGGTAGGGAGATAGGGGAGGGGATACGGGCAGGCAGAAGAGGAGAGGGGATGGGAGGGGGTGAACGGAGAGGGTATGGCAGGGTGTGTAGGGGGATAGGGGAGGCGAAACGGGCAGGTAGTATAGGGGAGGGAGGGCATGAGAGAGGGTTTGCGGGGAGGGCATGGCAGGATGGGGGAGGGGGATAGGGTAGGTAGGATAAGGGCAGGGAGGGCATGAGAGAGGCTTTAGGGGAGGGGAAAGGTATGGGAGGGGGAGGGTAGGGATAAATGAGGGGAAACGGGCAGGGAGGGAGGGGAAAGGGAAGCAGGGAAGGAATGGGAGGGATCAAGGTAGGTAAGAGGAGAAAGAGGGAAGTAGTTGGGTACGGGATAAGGAAGATAGGGTGAAAGAGATGAGGTTAGTGGATGCGGGTGGAGACTGGGAGAGAGAGAGAGAGAGAGAGAGTGAGAGACAGAAAGAGAGAGAGAGAGAAAGACAGACAGATAGATAGATAGATAGAGAGAGAGAGAGACAAAAAGAGAGAGAGAAACAGAAAGAGAGAGTCAGACAGACAGAGAAAGAGAGAGAGAGAGAGAGAGAGAGAGAGAGAGAGGGAGAGAGAGAGAGAGAGAGAGAGAGAGAGAGAGAGAGAGAGAGAGAGAGAGAGAGAGAGAGAGAGAGAGAGAGACAGAGAGAAGAGAGAGAGAGAGAGAGAGAGAGAGAGAGAGAGAGAGAGAGAGAGAGAGAGAGAGAGAGAGAGAGAGAAAGAGACAGATAAACAGACAGACAGGGAGACTGAAACAAAAACAGAGACAACCACAAAGAAAAAGACAACCCTACAGGAAGAATAATAATAATAAGAAGAAAGAAAAAACCTCTAGAGACAGAGCCAAGAATAAAGGGGAGACACCGTGGAAGACATATGGACAGAAAAATCAGAAGTGAAGATTCTAAATAAATGTGGAAAGGTGAAGACACAAGGAAACAATAAACAAGCGAGAATTGCGTACACTGGAAATGAGGATTCAGGAGGAGACTTCGAGAATGAGATAAAAGAAGAAGGAATGAGAGAGAGAGAGAGAGAGAGAGAGAGAGAGAGAGAGAGAGAGAGAGACAGAGAGAGAGAGAGAGAGAGAGAGAGAGCGAGAGAGAGAGAGAGAGAGAGAGAGAGAGAGAGAGAGAGAGAGAGAGAGAGAGAGAGAGAGAGAGAGAGAGAGAGAGAGAGAGAGAGAGAAAGAGAGATGGATAGATAGATGGAGAGAGAGAGAGAGCGAGAGAGAGGGAGATAGAGAGAGAGGGAGGGAGAGAGAGAGAGAGAGGGAAAGAGAGAGAGAGAGAGAGAGAGAGAGAGAGAGAGAGAGAGAGAGAGAGAGAGAGAGAGAGAGAGAGAGAGAGAGAGAGAGAGAGAGAGAGAGAGAGAGAGAGAGAGGGAGGGGGAGTGAGACAGGCAGACAGACATACATATAATATAGACAGACAGAGATAGAGAGAGCGGAATAACGAATCGGAGCATAAGGGATGAGTAAAAACAGAAATAAATGAAAGACCAAGAACCAAAACAGAGAAAGGACCATAAACGAACGCAACGAAAGAGTGGATGAGGGGGACGAAAAGAAATAATATAAAGAAATGGAGAAGTGGAAATGTGAGTGAAGGGAAGTCGGAGATCGAAGCGACAGGTTGGGAGAGAGGGAGAGAGAGAGGGAGAGAGAGAGAGAGAGAGAGAGAGAGAGAGAGAGAGAGAGAGAGAGAGAGAGAGAGAGAGAGAGAGAGAGAGAGAGAGAGAGAGAGAGAGAGAGAGAGAGTCTCACATAGGCATAGGCAAGCGGAAAAATCACGCCAAAAAAAAAAAAAAAGAAGAGAGAAAAGACGAAGGATAAAGCGAAAGAAAAAGAAAGAGAACGATAAAAAAGACACATAAATGGCGGAGGAGAGAAGCCAGACTGCGTGAATCGAGCGAAGATGATGAGAAAGAGATGGCGATGAGAAGATGATAAGAAGAAACGCGACAAGAGACAAAAAAAGAGCGAGAGAGAGAGGGAGAGAGAGAGAGAAAAGATCGTAATTGGCACCTGATAAGAAAGAGATAGCGACGAGAAGATGATGAGAAAGTTAGAGAGGAAAAGATCACAAGAAACGGATGGCGAGGAAGAGATTAAAGAGAAAGATGGCTAAGACGAAATGAGAGGAAAAATGGAGGAAGATCGTAAGAGGGAGATGCTGGTGAGGAAATGATAGGAAATACGTGATAACGAGAGAAGAAGGAGGAGGAGGAGGAGGAGAAAGAAGAGGAAGAATAGGAGGAGGCGAGGCGGAGGAGGAGGAGGTAGAGAAAGAGGAGGAAGAGTAAAGAGAGGAAGAGGAAGAGGAGAAGGAGGAGGAGAAAGAGGAGGAGGAGGAAGAAGAGGAGGAGGAGGAAGAAGAGGAGGAGGAGGCGGAGGAGGATGGAGAGGAGGAGCAGTAGATGGAGGAGGAGGAGGAAGACGAGAAAAGATATGCAGAAAAAAAAATTAAATATACAAAAAATCACAAAGCTCATAAAACCCGAAAATCTCAATACCATCAAAATAAAAGATAAAATAAAAGTAGCAACAATTTCTCAGGGAAAACTTGGAAGTAAAAACGAAACGCGGGTGTCTCTAACAGACCATAAAGCGAGAGAGTTGCAAAGAATTATATCTAAAGCAGAAACAGTAAATTAGGCTATAAATTTTAAGGCTTAGAGAAAAAAATTGTATATATGAGCAGCTTGAGAGATTGGGGGCAGCTGAGGGCTTAGACTAAAGGGAGCTGGAAACGAGAGGTAAAAAGGGGGGGGAGATTTGAGTGAATGGGAGAGACGGAGAGAGGGAGAAAAGGAAAAAGGGGGAGGTGGAAGATGAAGAGGAGGGAGGGAGAGAGACTGAAAGAGGAAGGTAGTAAAAGGAGGGAGAGAGGGGGGGAAGGAGGGAGAGAGATTGAAAGAGGGTGGTAGTAAAAGGAGGGAGGAAGGAAGAGATAGGGATAGAGAGAGAGAGAGAGAGAGAGAGAGAGAGAGAGAGAGAGAGAGAGAGAGAGAGAGAGAGAGAGAGAGAGAGAGAGAGAGAGAGAGAGAGAGAGAGATGAGAGAGAGAGAGAGAGAGAGAGAGAGAGACAGGCAGAGAAAGGGGGTCAGGAAGGGAGGGAGAGGTACGAAGAGAGTGAGAAAAATAAGAAAGAGGTGGGAATTGAATGGAGATAGTAAAAGAGAGACGGAGGTAGGGGGTGAGAGAGAATGGGAGAGGGAGGAGGGGGAAGAGGGATAGATAGGGAAAGGGAAGGAGAGAGAGAGAGAGAGAGAGAGAGAGAGAGAGAGAGAGAGAGAGAGAGAGAGAGAGAGAGAGAGAGAGAGAGAGAGAGAGAGGAGAATGAAAACAGCATTCTGCTCCAAAGAGGGGGGGGGGGGGGTGAGAAAGTGGAGTAATTAGAAATGTGTGAAGTAAAGGTAAGTGATAAAAAGATGTATAAACAATTCATGAAAAGGTAAAGATTAAAAGAAAAAGATAAGTTGCGTTTGCGGAAATTGTTGATAAGTCCTTAATTCTCTGCCCGAGGGGAGGGGAAGAGAAGAAGGAGAAATGTAAAAAAAAAAAAGACATAATGATAAAAACGATTGGAAAAATAAAATCGCTGATTGATTTTTTTGGGGGGTGAGGGGGGAAGGAAGAAATGGTTCACACGCTTGGAAAAGGAAAAGAAAGTGGAGAGAAAGGGGGGCCGAGAAAGAGAATTTGATCGATAGACAGACAGATAGATGAATAAATAGATAGCTATATACATATATGCATATCTAAACATGGCAGACAGACAGAGAGCCAGAGAGAGAGAGAGAGAGAGAGAGAGAGAGAGAGAGAGAGAGAGAGAGAGAGAGAGAGAGAGAGAGAGAGAGAGAGAGAGAGACAGACAGACAGACAGACAGACAATCAAAGAAAGAAAGAGATAGACAGACAGAGAAAGAAAGAGACAAAATCAGAGAAAGAGACAGAAACAATCACATACACACATGCGTGCGAGCGCAAAAAGAAAGAAACAGAGAGAGAGAGAGAGAGAGAGAGAGAGAGAGAGAGAGAGAGAGAGAGAGAGAGAGAGAGAGAGAGAGAGAGAGAGAGAGAGAGAGAGAGAGAGAGAGCGAGAGAGCGAGAATAAGACAGACACACACACATACGCACGCAAAAAGAAAGAAACAGAGAGAGAGAGAGAGAGCGAGAGGAAGCCGGGGCCGACGAGCGTCTAAACTTGGGCACCGCAAACGGAACCGGAGGTAAAGCGACGCTGGCAACCTTAACACAAATAACATCATCGCAGTAAAACCAGCAGTTCATCAGCTGTCTTGAGGCCGCCCGTGGGGAGGAGACGGGGGAGGGGGCCCTGGGGAGGAGAGGAGGGGAGGCACTGGGGAGGAGAGGGGGAGGGGGCACTGGGGGGGTTGGGGGGGAGGGGTGATGGGAAGGTGGGAGGAGGGCGAGAGGAGGGGTGAGGGAGGTGGGAAGCAGAGGAGGAGGGGTGAAGAGAGGGCGAGAGGGAGGAGGGGGTGAGAGAGGTAGGAGGGGAGAAGGGTGAGAGAGGGAGAAGAGGAAGAAGGCGAGAGGAGGGAGGAGGGGAAAGGGGGAGGAAGAAGAGGAGGAGGGGTGAGGGAGGGCGAGAGGAGGGAGGAGGGGAGAGGGGGAGGGGCAAGGAAAGGGAGAGGAGAGGGTAAAGGAAAGGAGAGGAGGAGGGGTATAGGGAAGGAGAGGAGGAGAGGTGAAGGGAGGGAGAGGAGGGAGGAGGGAGGGGTAAATGTAGGGAGAGGAGGAGGGTGAAGGGAGGGAGAGGAGGAGGGGCAAAGGAAGGGAGAGGAGGAGGGGTAAAGGGAAGGAGAGGAGGAGGGGTGGAGAGGGGAGAAGAGGAGGAGGGAGGTGGGTAGACGTTAGGGGGTAAAGGTGGTGGAGGTGAGGGATTGGTAGGAGGGGGGTGGGGTAGGGAAGCTGGAGCAAGAGTGAGAAGTAGAGTAAGGAAAGGAGAGGAGGTGGAGGTGGGGGTGGGGGGTATGAGGTGAGGGAGGGAGGGGGATGGGAAGGGGCAAGGGGGAGGGGATACTAGGGAAAGCTAAGAGACACAGGAGGGGAGGGGGAGGGGGAGGGATGAGACACGGGGTG
>NC_091569.1:32812954-32815454 GCF_042767895.1 Penaeus vannamei | reverse complement strand
TGACTATGCTCTATGTATAGGTGTACTTAAGTCGCTGTCTAATATGTTTATTTGTCTATGTGTCAGCTGATTTATCCGTCTTCTGATCTCCTTAGCTTAGTGATTA
This sequence comes from Penaeus vannamei, assembly GCF_042767895.1. Lineage (NCBI taxonomy): Eukaryota > Metazoa > Arthropoda > Malacostraca > Decapoda > Penaeidae > Penaeus > Penaeus vannamei. The sequence goes on along the minus strand of NC_091569.1, from coordinate 32,815,348 downwards.
TCTTCTTATGTGTTTACTTAAAGCAAGTCCTATATATAATACAGGAAAAACGACTTAATGTTTTGGTTATATTTCCGCCATTCATGTCAGTAATAATTTATATATTCTCTTACCTGTTAATTTACCACATTGATCTACCTGAGAGTGCATTTCGGAAATCTATTTTATTGCTTCTCGCCCAGTTACCTATTCACAAATATCTTGCTTATTATTCAAGTCACACATCCTCTCACCATTTCATCAAACTGTATGAGTAACAGTATCTTTTTCTCTTCCCCCCCCCCTCTCTCTCTCTCTCTCTCTCTCCCTCTCTCTCTCTCTCTCTCTCTCTCTCTCTCTCTCTCTCTCTCTCTCTCCTCTCTCTCTCTCTCTCTCTCTCTCTCTCTCTCTCTCTCTCTCTCTCTCTCTCTCTCTCCCTCTCTCTGTATCTGTCTCTCTCTCTCCCTCTCTCCCTCCCTCTGTCTCTGCCTCTCTCCCTCCCTCTCTCCCTCCCTCCCCCTCCCTCCCTCCCTCCCCCCCTCTCTTTCCTCCCTCCCTCCCTCCCCCTCTTTTCCTCCCTCCCTCCCCCCCCTCTCTCTCTCTCTCTTTCTCTTTCTTTCCTTCTCCTTCTCCTTCTCCCTCTCACTCTTTCTCTATCTTTCTCTCTCTCTTAGCCGTTCACGCACTCTCTAAAATCCCGTCACGGTTCCTTGAGGACATCTGAAGACACATTAACTGCAACATATTCAGCAAGATGTCTTCTTCATCGTTGAGGCAAAAATTCTTGGCTGAACCTGTTTATCTAAAGCAGGCCTTAAATGTTGTTTAAAATAACTGGAAATCAACATAATCCTCATTATCGTGTCTTATTATCTTTATCGATATCATCTTTATTGCTATCATGAATATATTGCTGGTTATAATTATTGTGATGGTAATAGTAATGTGATAATAATGGTAATAAGAATAATAATGATTATGATTATAATGGTAATGATGATGATGGTATTAATACTAATAATGATGATGATGATAATAATGATAGTAATGATAATGATAATGATAATAAAGTAATAATAGCAATGACACTAATGATAATAGCGATACTACTAATAATAATTGCATTGATAATAACAACAGTGATAATGATGATAATAATAATAATGATAATAATAATGATGATAATGATTATAATTGTAATAATAATCATAACAATGATAACAATAATAAGATAATGAGGATGAAAGTAATGATGATTATAATGATAATGATGATGATAATAAAAATGATAATAACGATAATGATAATAATGATGATAATAATAATAAAAATGACGATGATGATAATGATAGTGATAATGATGATAATAAAAATAATGAAAATAATGCTAATAATTATCATTATAATAATAATAATGATAATGATAATAATAATAATGCTAATAATAACTTTGTTAATAATGATAATAGTAATAGTAATAGTAGAAATGATGATGATGATGATGATAATAGTAATGATAATAATAATGATAACAATGATAATAATAATGATAAAGATAATGCTAATGAAGTAATAATAATGATAATAATAATAATGATAATGATAATGATAATAATAATGATAATAACAATAACAACAATAATAGTAATAATGATAATGATATTAGGAATAATAATGACAATGATAACAATAATGATAATAACAATAATGATGATAATTAGATTTATAATTATAGTAATAATGATAATTATGATAACGAAAATAATGATGAAAATAAGGATAATAATGATTTATGATAATGACAATGATGAGGATGATAATGATAATAACGATAATAATAATGATAATAATAACAACAATAATAACAATAGTAATGATGATAATAATAATGATAATACTAATATTGATAATGATAATAATAATAATAATAATAATAATAATAATAATAATAATAATAATAATAATAATAATAATAATAATAATAATAATGATATCAATAATAATAATCATCATAATCATAATAATAATAAAATGATAATAATGATAATAATAATAATAATAATAATAATAATAATAATAATAATAATAATAATAATAATAATAATAACAATAATAATAATGATAATAATGATAATAATAAATACCAATAATGAAGATAATAATAACATTAATGATAATGATAATGATAATGATGAAGATAAAAATAATGATAATAATAATAATAATAGTGATAATAATAATAATAATAATAATAATAATAATAATAATAATAATAATAATAATAATAATAATAATAATAATAATAATAATAACAATAATGATAACAACAACAACAACAACAAAAATAATAGTATTAATGATAATGATAATAAAGATGGTAATAATAGTAATAATAATGATCATAACAATAATAAT
>NC_091569.1:32755454-32762954 GCF_042767895.1 Penaeus vannamei | reverse complement strand
GTGTGTGTGTTTGTTTGCTTGTGTGTAAGTGTGTACATGTGTGTGTGTGTGTGTGTGTGTGTGTGTGTGTGTGTGTGTGTGTGTGTGTGTGTGTGTGTGTGTGTGTGTGTGTGTGTGTGTGTGTGTGTGTGTGTGTGTGTGTGTGTGTGTACATGTGCGTGTGTGTGTGTGTTTGTGCGAGTGTGTGTGTGTGTGTCCTCCCTCCCTTCCTCCTTTCTCCTCGTTCGTTAGTTTTTTCCCTCGTTCTTTCTCCTCTCCTTTCTTTTGTATCTTTTTTACCTTCCTTCTTCCTCCTATTTTGACTAATCCATTCACTACTTCCACCTTATTCTTCTCTTCTTCCTCTCCCTGCTTCCCTACTTTTCTCCACTCTCTTATCTCCCTGCTTCTTACTACATCTTTTCTCTTCTCTCCTCCACTTCCCGTCGCTCTCCTCTCGTCCAACCTCTCCGCTACCCCTCACCCACCCCTCTCCCCCGCACTCACACCCACACATCCCTCTCTCCCCTCTCACCCCTCTCCCCTCACTTAACGCCCTCCCTTACTCCCCCGCACTCACACCCACACACCTCTCCCTCTCCTCTCCTCCCCATCTCTCTATTCACCCTCCTCCCCTCACCTCTTTAACCCTCCCCCCTACCCCCGCACTAAAACCCACTAATTCCACCCCTTTTCTCCTCCCTCTCCTACCCCCTTCTCCTCCCTCCCCCCACACTAAAACCCACACACCCCCTTTCCCTCCCTTCCCCTTCCCCCCTTTCCCCTACCCACTACCATCCGCCCCCTCTCCCTCCCTCCCCTACCCCCCCTTCCCTACCCTCCCTCCCCTACCCCCCTTCCCTACCCTCCCTCCCCTACCCGCCCATCCCTACCCGACCTCAGGGGAAACTTAACCGCATATTTGTATTACCGCCCATGGGTTCTCACTCGACAGTCGCCGCGGCTCGGTGGTCGGGCGGGTGAGGTCATCCACGTCATCCATTCGGTTGGCGGCTGTGCGGAAGGGAGCGAGCGAAGGGTAAGTTTGGCGAAGGGTAAGTTTGGGTTAGATGTCACTACGTCATGTGGATATGACTGGGTGGGTGGTGGTAGGAAGGGGGGGGAGAGAGGGGGGTAGGGGAGGAAAGGAAAGGAGGGAGAGGGGGGAGGAAAGGAGAGGAGGAGAAAAGGAGGGAGAAGGGGGAGGAAAGGGAGAAAGGAGGGATGGGAGAAAAAGGAGGGAGAGGGGGAGGAAAGGAGAGGAGGAAGGAGAAGGGGGAGGAAAGGAAAGGAGGAACATGGGAGGGAAAAGGAGGGAGGGAGGGAGGAGGGACAGCAGGAGGAAAGGAAAGGAGGGGAGGGGAGGGAGGAGGAAGGAAAGGAGGGATAGGGGGAAGGAAAGTAGGAGGAAAGAAGGAAAAAGAGAAAGCAAGAGGCAGAGGATAAAAATAGGAAGAAGGGAAAGATAGGAGAGGAGGAGAGAGCAAAGGAAAGGGGGAAGAGAGAAGAAGGGGAAAGAAAAGAAGGGATAAGAGGATAAGGGAAAGAAAGGAGATAGGGGAAGGGGAAAGAAGGAAGGGAGGGAAAGAAGGAAGACAAGGAAGGTGGAGGCAAAATAGGGGGAAAGAGGAGAGAGAAGGATGGACAAAGGAGATAAGGGAGAGGAGTGGGAAGAGAAGGCTAAGTTCTCATTTTCTCTATCTCTTTTTTCTTCCTCTCTTTCCCTCTCCCCCACCCTTCTCTCTCTCTCTCTCTCTCTCTCTCTCTCTCTCTCTCTCTCTCTCTCTCTCTCTCTCTCTCTCTCTCTCTCTCTCTCTCTCTCTCTCTCTCTCTCTCTCGTTCTCTTTATCTTCCATATTCTTTGTCAGTTTGTTTATAGAATGATAAGGATTTCGTATAAATATTTACTCTTGTCCCTATCTCTTGTCTCTTTATTCTCCATTTTTCCTTTTCTTTCTTTCTTTGATAATCTAGTATGTTTTTCCTTTTTATTTATTCGCTCTCACTCCCCTTATCCTATTTTTGTTCTTTTTGGCTTACTTTTACTTACCTTTCCTTCTCATCTACATTATATATTTGTTCAATTACTTATTCATCTATTCATCTACTTATGCATTCGTTGATTCATTAATTTATTTCTTCCTCTATACTTTTATCTACTTATCTATCTATCTGTTTAACTATCTTTCTATCTATAAATATATATTAGTTTGCTTATCTATCTATGTATGTATTTGTTTGTTTTCATCTATTTACCTATTTATTTATCAATTAATCTCTTTACGGTTTTTCATAAATGACCTAAATAATGTAAAACAGAGAGAGAAAATGACAACAACGATATTACTGATAATTGCAGTACTTATCATAATGGAAGTAATTTGCAAGATTACCCTTGATGAATTTCAGAATGATAATGAACGACAATAAAAAGGCTTACGGTTATAATTATATTGATTTTGATTTTGACAATATATATAAAAAAATAGAATGATTATTGAATCCATGTCAACATTCGTGAGCGGAAAATGGTTATGATTTGGAAATTAAATGTAATGAGTTTGTTGGTAATAACAATACTTATGATAATAACAATGTGTAGATTAGTAGATAGGAAGATGCTTATTGGTAATAACCATACTTAGGATAATAACAATATGTAGATTAGTTGATAAGAAGGGGTAAATAAAGCAGAATGAGAGAAAAGCAAGTGGAATGAGAGATAAACGGAGAAGTGGAAAGAGGAAACGAAAACAACGATGGTGAGGAAGAAAAGAAGAGAAGAGAGAAGAAAGAGAAACGGAGGAAATATTGATAAGGATAGTGGAGAGGGAACGAGAAGAAATAAATAAAGAGGAAAAAGATGGAATAAAACGAGCAGTCACCCCTGAAAATATGGATAAAATAAAAGAGAAGATAGAATGAAAAGTGAAAGAAAAGAATAAAGAGAGAATGAGAAATAAGATGAAGGAAGAGATAAAAACAATAAAAGTAGGAAACACACACACACACACACACACACACACACTCACCTACATGTTATTATACACCCCATCTCACACAGAAATATGTATTACTTTCTATTCCCCTACACTCTTAGTCATCCCTTCCCCTCCCCCCTCTCCCGTATGATCAGGAAACCCCCTCCCTTCCCCCTCCCCATACACACCTACATACCTACACATACGCCTCCCTTCAACACACATACACACATTTACTTCTCTTCAACACACTTACACACAGTTACTTCACGCACACCAAACCCTGTACGTACATTACATACACTATACACCTCTTCATTCCACACATACACTCACTTTCCTCTCCCCCCCCTATACTTACTCTCTCTCCCTCACCCCGACCCCTACACTATGTCTACTTACACCCCTCTATCTAAGCTTCCACTTACTACCTCCACACCTATAACCCCAACCCTCATATCCCCCTCTTACCCTACCTCCCACCTCCACAACCTCACCCTCCACGCACCCCCACCCACTCAATAACTCAACAAACACGGACTAAAAAAGAAACGTAATAATAATAATAATAATGATAATAATAATAATAATAATAATTATTATTATTATAATCCCACCTCCCCCCTCCACAACCTCACCCTCCTCACCCCCCCCCCCTCCCTCAACAACTCTACTTCACAAACACGGAGAAAAAAAATAGTAATGATAATAATAATACGGTCATACTTTACGAACACGGAAAAAAATAATAATAATACGGCAGCCATACGGTATTTTCGGTCACCCAGGACACCGAAATGAGTGACGTCACGGTGATAACGCAAAGTTTAAAAGAATGACCGACGTGTTGGCAAGATTGTCGGGCCTTCTTATGAGGAAAGTTGGCGGGAGGAGGGTGAGTGGGGGGGGGGGGTATATGGGGGAAGGGAGGGGATGTGTGGAGGAAGGAGAGGGCTGGATATTTGGAGGGGGGGGGAGGAGGCGATGTGTGGGGTGGGGGATATGGGGGAAGGGGATATGGGGGGAGGGAGGAGATGTGGGGGGAAGGAGGGAGGGTGTTGGGGGAAGGTGAAGATGTTGGGAGGAGAGAGGGACTGTGGGGGGAGGGGGGGGAGGATATGAGGAAGGGGTAAGGAAAAGAATAGGATGAGGGTAAGCAGGAGGATGATGGGGGATAGTGGGGGTAAGGGAAGAAAAAGATGCTGTGAGTAGGAGGGTGTGGGGGTAGAGGAAGACGAGGAGGTAGGGGGTGAAGGCAGGCGAAGAGGTGAAGAAGGAGGAGGAGAAGAGATGACACGGGGAGAGAAAGATCTGGAGGAGGAAGAAGGGAGGAAGATGAGGTAGAGAGGAGGAGAGGAGGAGGAAGGAGGGAGGAGGAGGTAGAGGAGGAGGAGAGAAGGAGGAAGAGGTAGAAGAGGAGGAAGAAGGAGGAGGAGAAGGAAGAGGAGGAGGAGGAAGAAGGAGGAGGAAGAAGGAGGAAGAGGTAGAGGAGGAGGAGGAAGAAGGGGAGGAGAAAGAAGGGAGGGAAGAGGTAGAGGAGGAGGAGGAAGAAGGAGGAAGAGAGGTAGAGGAGGAGGAGGAAGAAGGAGGAAGAGTGGTAGAGGAGGAGGAGGAAGAAGGAGGAAGAGGTAGAGAGAGAGGAGGGAGGAGGAAGGAGGAAGGAGGTAGAGGAGGAGGAGGAGGAAGAGGAGGAGAGAGGAAGAGGTAGAGGGAGGAGGAGGAAGAAGGAGGTGGGCAGAGGAGGAGGAAGAAGAGGAAAGGTGGAGGGGCAGGTGAAGCCGAGGAGGAGGAAGTTGATGGGGGGAGTAGGAAAAGAAGGAGGGTAGAAGAGGAAGAAATATTTTACAGAATGAAAAGACTGGAGGAAAGGGAATGGAGAGAGAAGAGGAAAGGGTACAAGAAGAAGAGGGAGTGAGGAGGGTAACAAGAGAGAAGGAAGAAGAGGCGGAAGAGGACTGAAAATGAAGACAAGAGTAAGGGGCGCAGGAGGAAAATGAGTGAAAAGAAGAGGAGAAGGAAGGAAGGAATAAATCAAGAACAGAAGAGGAGGGGGAAGGGGAGAGGAATGGAGCAAAAAGAGGAATTGCAAGAGAAAGAATAAAGAGGGGATAACAAGAAGAGGAAAATAAGACGAATTGGACGTGGAGATAGGGAGTAGGAAGAGGGTAGGAGACCAAAAAAAAACAAAGATAGAGAGAGAGAATAAAAAGATAAAGAGGGAAAAGAGAATGGGAAGAGTGGGTTTGACGGGTGAGGAAGGAGAGGAAGTAATAGAGATTAGAGGATAGAAGGAATTGGAAGCAGGGGAAATCAGAGGCGAAAGACAGTAAGAAAGGAGATAAGAAGAGAAAAATATAGAAGATGAAGATGAAATGGAACGAAAGAGACATACGGAAGAAAACTAAAAGACGGGAAAGACAAAAGGAGAATGGAAATAAATGGATGGGATAAAAAGTAAAGAAAAATAGAAAGAACAGAAAGAAGATAAAGAATAAGTAGAATGGAATAATGGAAAAAAAGAAACAAAAGGAATAATTCAAGGCAGACGAAGAGAGAGGATAGCAACAACAAAAATATGATAATGAAAAGTAAAACTAATAAGGACTATAATAATGATAGAGATAATAATAATAATCATAATTATGATAGTGATAAGGATAATAGTAATATGATCACTAAACTGAAAATAATAATAATAATGATGATAATGATAATAATGATAACAACAGTAAAATTGATAGTAAAGTAAAAATAATAACAAAGATTATAATAACAACAATAATAATGATGATGATGATATTGGTAAACATAATAGTAATAATATCATTGATTATAAAGATTATAATAACAATAATGATAGTAATAATAATGATAATAATAATGATAATAATATTGATGATAACAATAACAGGAATGGTGGTAATTATAATAATGATGATTATAATACCAATAATAATGACGATGATGATGATAATGATAAAAATGACGATGATAATGACAAGCATCATAATGATGAGAGCAAAAATAACAGTACCAATAATACAACAACAACAACAACAATAACAATTATAGTGATGATAATAAAAATAATAATAGTGCTAATGATAATAATGATAATCATAAAGAGGATAAACATAATACTATTAACAGTGATAGCAATGATGATAAAAACTAATAATAACAAAGATAATGATGATAATGATTATGACAAAAAAATAAAATGAAAATAATAATAATAATAATAGTAATAATAATAATAATAACAATAATAATAATAATAATAATAATAATAATAATAATAATAATAATAATGATAATTGTAATAACGAAAATCATAATGATAACAATAGCAATAAATAACAGGGAGGAATGGGAAGAGACCGAGGAGGAACAGGAGAAGGAAAAGAACGAAGAAAGGAGAGAAACCAATGAGGAAAGAAAAGGAAGAAGCAATAGCAGGATAAGTAGCTGCAAGAGGAAGAGAAAAAGGAGGAAGAGAAGGAGAAAGAAGAAGAAGAAGAAGACGGGCTTGTGGAGGAGTGAGGAAGACGATGGAGAAGCAGAGGAAGAGTGAGAGAAAGAAGAAAGAAGAAAGAGTAGAAGGAAGACGATGGAGAAGAAGAAGAAGAAGAAGAAAAGGAAGAGAAAGAGTAGAAGGAGGAGAAGAAGAATATCAACAACGTTTCCTAAGAAGAAGAGATACAGCAGAAGGAATAAGAATAAGGAAGGGTACAAAAGAACCCTCCACAAAAAAAGAAGAACCGATATATCATACGGTTGTAAGATCAGCCAACGAAGGCAAACAATGACAGGAGTGATAAGGGGTCTGAATGAAGCGAGTCCGACGGAAAAAGACGCAGAAAGAATTGCAACTGAAGCAGTGAGATGAATGGCCAGCAGTGATAAGACGGGAGATAAGGGAAGGGGATGTATGCAGGAGACACGCGGAGAAACACACAGACGAGGGCGGACGCTTGGGTAATGTGTGTGTGTGTTTGAGTGGGTTGTATATTCGTCTCTAGTTTGTGAGTGTGGGCTAGCTCGTGTGGTTGCGTGTGTGTGTGTGTGCGTGTGTGTGTGTGTGTGGGGGGGGCTAGTTCGTGTGTGTGTGTGTGTGTGTGTGTGTGTGTGTTCGTGTGTGTGTGTGTGTGTGTGTGTGTTTGTGTGTGTTTGTGTGAGAGAGAGAGAGAGAGAGAGAGAGAGAGAGAGAGAGAGAGAGAGAGAGAGAGAGAGAGAGAGAGAGAGAGAGAGAGAGAGAGGGAGGGAGGGAGGGAGGGAGGGAGGGAGGGGGGAGGAAGGGAAGGAGAGAATGAGTGAAAGAGAGTTAGATAGGGAGAAAGAGAAAAAAGGCAAATTAATACATAAACACAGAGGGAAAGAGCTCGAAATAAGCATACACACACATATATCCACAACTGCACAAAAATACCTCTCCTGCACAATTCACACACACAAACCCAAATTCATAAAACAGACCGAGAAAAAAAAGAGCAAAACCGCAAACCCGAAGCCGGCGAGAGCGCGTCGGGGCAAAGAGCAG
>NC_091569.1:32725454-32732954 GCF_042767895.1 Penaeus vannamei | reverse complement strand
TTACCGCATTATCTGTCAGTTGCTTATGCGCTCAGATATATCTTATTACTTTATTGTGTGATGTCACATTAACATACAAATTGAATTGTATTTAATTGGTCTAGGTGATATTCATTCCAGGTAATATGATACACCTAAATGCCCTCGGTGCTCCAAATATGTAATAAAACAGGGCATTGCTGTTAATGGTATATATTCTGACAAATTAATCACATAATTGTAAAATTCTATAGATTGTGAAGATTTCGAAGATAAAATAATCAGAATCATTTATCAAGTCCATATGCCATCAATTTCAAGCTCATCTTCAATGTGTTAAGTGGAAGGCGGTTTTGCCTTAAGGCCTTATAACACTAGCACTTTTCCGTCATTTTTTTCCGTTTCCGAATGAACTCCGTAGGAAAATCATATAAACAAACATGGCGCTATCGGAGCGAGGTCCCGGGAATCGCACGAACATTATCATACATATTACGTTATTTTAAAGAAATATGATGATATATAATGTATATACGAAAGTTCTAAAATATTAGCTTATGTTTGCATTCATTTATCCTATCTAATTTATTAATCGCACAAGATCAACACGGAAATTAGTCAGACGGAAACGGTCGTAACCGTCTTGGTCCTTGTGGAAAGCCTCAAATTCAGACGGAACCCCAGAAATTGACGGAAAAAGTGTGATAGGGGCCTTTAAAAGAACACCATGATATCTCAACACTTCCAACTTCTAATCGAAATCCCAAACACCGTAACATCACCTTTACTTCTCATCTCATCAGCTGAGCTTACGCAGTGTATGAGTGAAATGTGTGTATGTTGCCGGTGAAAGTAATTGAAATTTTACTTTGAGAATTACTGAACACTAAGGCTTCTGATTTCGGACGTGACATCTCCTGCCTTTTTTTCCCTGCATTAAACATGCCTCTGTTATATTTGAGGCAGAGGGATGATGATGATGATAGTGATGATGAGAATGAGGATGATGATGATGATGAGGAGGAGGTGATGGTGACGAGGATGATAATAATAGAAGTATTAATCATAATGGTTAAGATAATAATGATAATGATATGAGAGCAATGTTCATAATTATAGTGATAATGGTAATGGTTATAACAATGGCAATGGTAATCATTATATTATGACAAGGGTAATGATGATAAAAACACCATGCCCACAATAACGACACCAGTAATAGAAATAATAATAATGATAGTGCTAATGATAATCATCATTACTGTCACCTGCAGCAGGATAAATAAATAACTAAAGGAACAATCTGGAACGAAACCACTGTCACCACCCACACCTCCCCATAAACCCTGAAATGCTGGAGTCTCAAACGGTTTTCATCAGCATTCCCATCGTGTCAGCTTAATCAAAGATGTTCCCGAGACTCCAATGGAATTTATTATTTTCGCTAATGACACCGAGGCATTGTCCGTTCTCGGGTGTTCGTTAAGAGTGCCGGAGAGTGGAAAGTGTCCACGAAACGTTCGTTCTGTGGGGACGGTTTTACTGGCTTGGAATCCGTTTATCTTTTCCTGCTTCCTCTCTCTTGAGATTTTTGTTGTTACTGTTATTATTTTTGTTATCGTTAGTGTTATTATTATTGTTATTGTAATTATTATTATTATTACCATCATCATCATCATCATCATCATCATCATCATCATCATCATCATCATCATCATTATCATTATCATCATCATCATCATCATCATCATCTTCATTATCATCACTATTACTATCATAATCATCTTCACCGTCAACACCATTATCATCATTATTACCATTATCATTATCAATTACCATTATTATTATCGTTATTATTATTGTTTTATTTATCATTATTTGATAGCAGCAGTAGTAATAGCAGCAGCAGTATCACAATTATCATTATAAACGTTTATATTATTGTTATTCTGAAATTTCTCCCAGGCTCTGTTGATAGTCCTGGTGTTTGTATTTGTAGCTATTTGTTGCTACCTTCAGACTACGGTACCAGGATCATATTTCACTTTAGACGCTAAACACATTTCCGTTTTTGTTTTTTTCTTTCTCTTTCTTTTTTCTATTTTTTTTTCTTTTATTTCTTTTTTTCTCTCTCTCTCTTCTTTTTTTGCCGTACGAAGGAGATAACCTTTCTGTTAGGGTACGATTTGAACTCCATATTCACTTGCTTTATTGTTATTATTATCATTCTTTACGCAGTTCCCAGTACACACAAAAAATGGCACTATATTTACATCTTCGTTTTACAAATTCTATCCATCTCATATTTCAGCCTGTTGTAAACCCTGTCTTTCTCCTCTTGATCAGTTCTCACACATTCTCTTTCCTCCTTTCACCCTTTTTAAATACAGTCGGTCTGCATTTGCGCTACAAATGTTACTAAATATTGTTAACGATTTTTCTGTCCGGTTCTTTCAGTTCAGCTTAAGTCTGTTGGTCTGTTGGAAGATTCCTTCATCATATTAAACAGCTGTAACTGGCATATATATATATATATATATATATATATATATATATATATATATATATATATATATATATATATATATATATATATATTTTTTTTTTTTTTTTTTTTTTTTTTTTTCTCTCTCTCTCTCTCTCTCTCTCTCTCTCTCTCTCTCTCTCTCTCTCTCTCTCTCTCTCTCTCTCTTTTGATAGACATTTCTGCCATTCATCTTTCATCTTAACAGCTTTAAGATTCTTCTTATATACTGTAACTTGAAAAATCAATTTTAAATTCTACATTTCTAAGTGTTTGTGTCCAAGCCATTAGATAAGCAATCCAATCTTTCATACTGCTGGATATCAGATATCTCATGTTTCCGTTAATTCGACTTTTCATTGTCCATCTTATCCAAGAATGTGGCAACTTGTCGAATGCTTTCCGATAGTCTATCCAAACCATAGTTAAATCTGTGTGACTTATTTTACAGTTCCTAATTATCACGGCAATCAACTGTTGGTCCTTTGTTCTTCCTTTCTAAATGTCCACACAATTCCTGTGCTGAAGTCCATGTCAGCAATTTCCACAACAGCAGAACCATTTACGCGACAGGTCTGAAATTTGATACCATGTTTTTTATTTGTTTTATTTATTTATTTACTTTTACTTCCTTCACAAAAAAAGGTCTCCCATTTTGTCATCCATTCCGGGGCTGAATTTTTATTGTAAACACTAGTCCAACTGGTCTGCTAATTGCGCCTGGAAATATTTCTAGTTCTTCAACCAATACCCGAGACTATCTCTTAGGCTACAGCTTTTCCTATGAAAAAGTTTACCCTTTTGCTGCTTGACCTCTGTTATAAATGTCTATGTATTATCTTGCCCATCTCTATTTCTTAGACTTTTTCAATTTCCTTCATCCACTCAGCTTCATTGTTATGTTCTGCAAGCCTATTCCATACCTTACTCTAAACGCTTTTGCTTTTTTCTTGATCTAGGACTATTGCATTGTGTTTTCTTCCGTCAAGTTCTGAAGAGTTTCCTTTTTCACTTCAAAATATTTGTTTTGTCTGTATTACTTTGTTCGCTTACCGTGTCTCTCTAGTTTGGCTGAGACACCACATTTGCGATTCCTCAGGCACAATCATTTTCCTAATTTTGGTGTCGTTACCTGTGTGATTATTATTATTTTTTTATTTTTTTTCATTTTGTCAACATGTCGTAAATAATGCTGAAGTTTATTTTTTATTTTTCTGTTCCCTTTTTTCGTTACTTGTTTTCTGCTTTTATACATCATTTTGTCATCAACAATTACCACAGATCTCATAACTTTCTATTTCTGTTTTTGTTCTTTTTCCATCCATATACCATATTTCCATCCATATACCATATTTCCATCCATATATCCATATACATTCATCCTATCTAATTTATTAATAGCACAAAATCAACACGGAAATTAGTCAGTCGGAAACGGTCGTAACCGTGTTGGGCGTTTTTATATTACTATTTACATTACATTACTTTTTATATTACATTACTATTTATTTACATTATTATATTTACATTACTATTTATTTACAAGTCTGGTGGCGATTTGTCCGGTTTGTTTCTTGTACTCACAATTTTTTTTCCACCAATTTCCTTTTCTTCAACAAATCCATGCTGTTTTACCCTCGTTATGAAGTCTGGTACTTCTGTAAAATGAGCTTGAACTTATTTTTATATGTCATTTTGTCTGTTCTCACCTGTTTCTTATTCTATTTTCTCCGTTTGATGTGTTATTGCTGTCCCTCCATCTCTAAAGATTTTCAGCTGAAACTCACATTATCATTATTGCTAATGTTTCGATTAGTATCACTATTATTTTATAATTGGTATTATTTGTATTATCACCGTCGTTTTTATTTTCACTATCATTAGTGTAGTTACTATCATACATACATACATTTATATATATATATATATATATATATATATATATATATATATATATATATATATATATATATAGATATATATATATATATGTATATATATATATATATATATATATATATATATATATATATATATATATATATATATATATGTCTGTGTGTGTGTGTGTGTTTGTGTGTATACATATATATAAATATACATATATATATATATATATTGTAGCATTAGAGTTATCTATTAGTGTTTAACATTATTATTATTATTATCAATCATAGTTTTATGGGTAACAGTTTCACTCTAAACGTTGCCAGCAATGGAAATTCACTCATTTTCATTATATTAGCGAAACAAAGAAAAACATGAGGCGCCCCTCACTTTCTTTTTCATTTTCCTTCAGCCTTTCGCCTTCCGTCTCGCTTTTCCTTTCCCTTTCCCGCTCTGCCGCCTTATCTCGCTCGTAAATCTTCCTAATATTCAGTCCTCGCTTCAACTGTAAGCCCTGTATTTGCCTCCTTCCATTCTCCTCTTCCTCCTTCGCTCCATTATCCCCTTCCTTCTCCCCGCTCCCCTTTTTTTCTCTGAGACCCCATCTTCCTTCCCTTTTTCCTCTGTTTCCCCATCTCCATCTACCTTTTCTCACTGATTAAGTCCCCTTCTCTGCCTAATCTCCCTCAACTACCTGTCTCCCCCCCCCCCTCCTACCTCTCCCCTTCCCCTGCTTGCTTACTTCTTAACCCCTCCCCCCCCCTAGTAAATCAGGGACGGGGTTAAGAATTTAAAAAAACTATTTCAGTAAGTGTACTTGACTCAGAGAGTAAGAATGGTATTAAGGAGAAGAATAACAATGCATATGTAAAAAAAATAGTAACAATAATGATTATAACAAAAAGATTCTCATAGATTGATAAGATGTTGCGCGCATGCGTGTTTGTGTGTGTTTTTGATTATTCAATATTTATGATGGTTATCACAGTTTACACTAAAATGAAGCGACTTCAAGTCTGCAGTCACATAGAATATGATTTTAGGCGTAAAATATAGCGAAAACAGAATTACAATATGTATTTTTTCGTCAAGGGAGACCAACTGATGAAAATTTCTGAAGATTAAGTAATATTTTCACTTATTTCCCCCTTTGCTAATGTAAATAGTAATACTGACTAACTGAAGGCTACAATTTGTCCATTTTTCTTGTTATTTGTAATCTTTTTTGAGTCTGTTCAGCAGGTGAAAGTTGTCTACATGGTATCGTGTGCTAGCTTTATTGCGAATATTTCATGAAGTATTTTATCACTCTAATTAAATACAATTGAACACGTTTACGTTCAACGACTCCGGCAAGTCAATGGGGTTTTGTAAGTTAGAAATAATGTTCATTTCTCCCCCTAGACTCTCCATCGTTTTTCCATTTTCAGTTCACCGGACGAGTAGAAGAGATGAGGCGAAGGGGGAAAGGGGTTTGTAACAGGGCGGTTGTGAGAATCCATCAGCTTTACAATTGGAAAAAGAGGGTGAATATTCCTGTCTAGATTTGGCGAGGACTTTTGTGTGTTTGCCACGGGACAGGTTTTCGTTTTTCTTCGATTTTTAGCTGCCTCCGTTTTTGTTCTCTGGTTATTGTTTCTTGAATTGTTTAAGCTTTGCGTGTATAAACGCAAATATGTATGAATATGCATATGTATGAGTGTGTGTATATATAGTGTGTATATATATATATACATATATATATATATATATATATATATATATATATATATATATATATATATATATATATATATATATATATATATATATATATATATATATATATATATATACATATATATATATATATATATATATATATATATATTTATATACATAAACATATATATATATATATATATATATATATATATATATATATATATATATATATATATATATATATATATATATATATATATATATATATATATATATATATAAATATATATATATATATACATACATACATATATATGTATATATGTATACATATATATATATATCCACATACATATATATATATATATATATATATATATATTATATACATATATATATACATATATATATATATATATATATATATATGTATGTAGGTATGTATATAAATATATATAATATATATATTCTATGTATTTTCTCTAATTTATGTATTTCTGACGATGATATATTGGAAACCGGTAAAATACACCTCTTGTATTGTGAAGATATTAATTGTCACTCATTCCTTTTTACATTTGTCAACATGAATACGGTTCACACACACACACACACACACACACACACACACACACACACATATATATATATATATATATATATATATATATATATATATATATATATATATATATATGTATGTATGTATGTATGTATGTCACCTGAAGGAAGGGATTAGTTAGGGCATCGAAAAGACGGAGACCCTGAGAAGTCGCCTTCTGGGAGTCCACCTTCCCCATAGACTCGTCCTCGAGCTTAGGAAAAAGGACCAATTACAGAAGGCGAGACATTAGAGATTATTTGAGGAAGTATGTACTAGAAGTTGGTTTTCTACAATGATGTGTGATGGCATAGTTAAGCTGTCACACAAACGCCTCGCAAACACTTAAATGCATGCCTTGTCTTTAGATTGAAATGCGACACAGGTACCCTTAGGATAGGCATGGCTGACTGTATCGAGTTCAACTACTCCGCAATAGAAAGAGGATTCCTGCAGGGCCAAAAGACATGGGCTTGCCATGCCTGCTAGGTACATTAGGGCCCTCCAGGATCTTGGCAGAGACGACTCCATCGCCATTGCTCCGGCTGAAAAGGGTGGCGGTGTCGTAATTACTGATAATACCAATTATGTCACAAAGACGAAAGTACTGTTCTTGGACGTTTCTACATAAAGACAAGTTAAGAGAGGAAATGCGGAGACAAGATCACTAGAATTCAATAGAACAGCAAGGAAGGTCCTCAGATGTTCTCAGAAGGGAGAGTCTTTGCTACAGCTGCTCGAGGAGACGCCACGTACGCCGACGATCCGAGGAAACATCAAAACTTCCAAAGACGGAAACCCCGTG
>NC_091569.1:32710454-32712954 GCF_042767895.1 Penaeus vannamei | reverse complement strand
TACATAGATACAGTTAGATTCAGATAGATACAAATAGATAAAAATTGATAGATAGGGTACGGGACGCCCTAAATACTTGTGGGGTCTATGAGAACCAACTATGTATAATAAGAGTTTTATATATGGAAGCGTGTGGATATATATATGCACATGTAGATAGACAGATAGCACACACACACACCCACACGCACAACAAATGTGCGTATGTGTTGAATGTACGTATGTGTTCCTAAACGTACGTACCAAACGAACGACAGAGATAGATAAGTTAGATTCAGATAGATACAAATAGATAAAAATGGATAGATAGGGTACGGGACGCCCTAAATACTTGTGGGGTCTATGAGAACCAACTATGTATACTAAGATAGCACACACACACACCCACACGCACAACAAATGTGCATATGCGTTGAATGTACGTATGTGTTCCTAAACGTACGTACCAAACGAACGAAAAAAAAAAAAATAGATGAAGATTCCCCACCCCCTCCCCCCACCCCCAGGCCGCAGCAGACGGCACACCGGATATCAGGGACATAAACGCCCCCATTCAAGATGTGCCAAGGAAGAACAGGGGACGGGGAAGGTGAGGGAGAGGGAGAACAGGGAGAACAGCAGAGGGAGAGGGAAATAGAACAAAAGAAAAAGGATGGGAATTGGAGAGAAAAGGAGGGGTATCGCAGGGGGGGGGGAGAGGAGTTGGAGGGAAAGGAGGAAGAGGTGAGGAAAAAGATGGAGAACAGGGAGAACAAGCAAGTGAGGGGAAATAAAACAGAAAAAGGGAGAATTAGGAGAAAATGAAGGATCTTGGAAAGGGAGGAAGAAGGTGTTGGAGGGAAAGGGAGGGGGAGAGGGGGGGGGGAGGGAAGAGAGGGAAATCAGGGAGAGATAGGAGAAAATAAGGGGAAATAGGACAGAGAAAGGATTATGACTGGGAGAAGAAGAAAGGGTCTTGGAAAGTGGGAAGGGAGAGGGAAATGGAAGCAAAAGAGAGGGAACAGGAAGGGATAGGAGAAAGTCAGCGAAAATAGAACAGAGAAAGGGAAAGGAATTAGAGAGAAAAGGTGAGGTCTTGGAAGGGGGAAGGAGCTGTAGAGAAAGGGAGGGAGAGAAGTAAGAGAGGAAGGAAAAGAGGGAGATCAAGAGAGTTAAGAGAAATAGGACAGAGAAAGGGATATAATTGGGAGAGGAAAGAAAAGGTCTTGGGTAGAAGGAGTTACAGGGAAAGGGGGAAGGAAAAGGGGGAAAAGGAGAGAATCAAAGAGAAATGGGGCTAATAGGAAGGGGAAACTAGTTAGAGAGAACGGAAGGTTATTGGGAAGGAGAAGGGAGAAGGGTGAAGAGAAAAGAGGAAGAACTGTAGAGAGAGAATGGATATGGAATGGAAGAGGGGAGAACCCTCGGTGAGAAAAGGAGAGGGAGTTTAGAGGGAAAAAGAGAAAGAGGGCAAAGAGAGAAAAAAATGGAAATGAAGTGAGAGAGGGAAATGGGTGGAAGGGAAAAGGAACAAAGAAAAGAAAAGCAAGGGACAATGGTAGAAGAAAAATAGGAAAGAGAATATATGGAGGAAATAAGAGAGAGAGAAAGAGAGAGAGAGAGAGAGAGAGAGAGAGAGAGAGAGAGAGAGAGAGAGAGAGAGAGAGAGAGAGAGAGAGAGAGAGAGAGAGAGAGACAGACAGACAGAGACAGATAGAGAGTGAAACAAAGACAGACAGAGACAGAGAGAAACAGAGAGAGACAGAGGCAGAGATTAAGAAACATAGAGAAGATAGAAAGAGTAAGACAGCAAATCGGATAAACGGAGGTAGTCGAAAGCAACAGCAACTTGCCGAGACCCTCCCCCTACCCCCAAAGAACCCTGATCTGCCTAATTAGGGAAATGGACCTTAAAGACTTCTCAAGACGTAGAGCAGCCGCCCCCCCCCCCCCCCCGAACTCTTGCTATTTCGACCCCAAGCGTAATGAGATTCGCCGATGCACTCCGGAGGTAAGTGGCAGCTGCGGGGAGGGAAGTGGAGGGAAGAGGGAGGGAGGGAGGAGGGAAGTGGAGGGAAGGGGGGGGAGGGGGAGGGAGGGAAGAGGAGGGAGGTGGGAGGGGTAGGAAGAGGGAGGGAAAAGGTGGGAAGAGGAGGGAGGGGGAGGGAGCGGGAGGGAGGAAGGGAAAAGGTGGGAGGAGGAAGGAAGTGGAGGGAGGAAAGAGGAGGGAGGGGGAGGGAGGTAAATGGCAGCTGCGTGGAGGGAAGTGGAGGGCAGAGGAGGGAGGAAAGAGGAGGTGGGAGGGGAAGGAAGGGATGAGGAGGGAAGAGGAGGTAGGGGGAGGGAGGAAAATGGATGCTGCGTGGAGGGAAGAGGAGGGAGGAGGAAGGGAAGAGGAGGGAGTTGGGAGGGGGAGGGAAGAGGGGAAGGAAGGGAGGAAGGGAAAAGGTGGGAGGAGGGAGGGTGAGGGAAGAGGAGAGATGAGGAGGGAAGTGGAGGGAAGTGGAGGGAGGGGGAGGAA
>NC_091569.1:32642954-32645454 GCF_042767895.1 Penaeus vannamei | reverse complement strand
ACCACCGTCTCGAATGTAAACAGTACTGTGAGCTTTTTGAAAAGTACGGCGAAATACCCCTAGGAAAGGGGGTCCAGGGCTTGCCCCCGGTAGGAAATACCCCCCAGGGAAGTGGGTCTGGGGGCTTGCCCCCGTTAGAGGGTTAGGAAGGTATGCTTCGTTTGCACGGCGAAATACCCCCAGGATAGGGGTCCGCGGTTTGCTCCCGGCGAGGAAATACCGGCCAGACCGACGCGGCGCATCTCGCATTTTCGCTTTTGATTCCACTATTTCTCCCGTGTGTGCCCCCCCCCTTTTTTTAACCCCCGGGTCACCCAAGATTGACGGGGGAAGGAGAAAAAAAAAACATAAAAACACACACACACACACATACACACACACATATATATACACGTCTTGAATGCATGAAAGGAAATTTTGTGTTTCTATAACTGTGTTTAGAAGATTCCTGAGAAATTGAGTCACGAAATCTTTGAATGAAGTTATTTCCGCCGCTCTCCGCACCAAAACTGCCAGAGTATGAATTAATTAACCCCTATCTGCATGCACACTCAAAGGCAACATCTATTAGCCATAAAGATACTCATCTTCACATTCATAAATAAGCCTGAGTGTGCCTCTAAAATTTTGAATCACCAACATAAATCTCTAGATTCATGCATTCGCTTAAACTTTCCAAAGCTTAATATGCAATGCAATAAACAGTAAGAAAGACTGAACATGTAACATTAGTTCAAGTTAGGTATACAAACCACGCGTAAAAACACGCATGCAAACACACACACACACACACACACACACACACGCACACGCACACGCAC
The DNA here is from genome assembly GCF_042767895.1 of Penaeus vannamei. Taxonomy (NCBI): domain Eukaryota; kingdom Metazoa; phylum Arthropoda; class Malacostraca; order Decapoda; family Penaeidae; genus Penaeus; species Penaeus vannamei. The sequence goes on along the minus strand of NC_091569.1, from coordinate 32,644,633 downwards.
ACGCACACGCACACGCACACACACACACGCACATGCACACACACACACACACAGACACACACACACACACACACACACACACACACACACACACACATTCACACGCACACAAACGTATACAAATTCCTGCACAAACCCACATTCTCTCAGGCAAACACAAACACAGTCATAAACATAAACATACACATAAACAGAATACGCCCAATAGAGTACAAACATCCCTCAAAATGTACACACAGTTATTTCTTCTTCCTGCACACGCCACCAAGAAGCACGAATGTACTACAAGTTTTTACTCACTCGCTTTTACTCTTGATGCATGAAATTTACTACACTGTGTTTAATTAATTCACTCCGCCATCTTACCAACGCCAGTCGGACACGTCCCGGCGCGCTCGACGAGTCCGAAGAAAAACTACATCAACATATTTCATTTTGCTGGAAAATGTGTGTCGCCCCCCCCCCCCCTTTTTTTTTTTTTTTTTTTTTTTTGAGAAAGGGTGTTGTTAAACGTTCCGCCTCCATGCCCGAAGATTTATGGCGTGGTGGCACTGGTATCTGTAAATGTTAGTGCCAATTCTCTAGAGGGGTTTGGCCTTTTGTTATACTTATTTATCGTTTCTCTTTTCTTCTTTTTTTTCCTGAAGATTTAACTATTTGTTATTTTGGAATTTATGTATGTCACTGATACGTCTGGATACATATGTCTTTTTGGTACTTTGTTTTTTAAGAGAAAAGATTGATGTAAAGTAAATAGCTATACACACATCTTTTGTTATGCTATAAATTTAGCACAAACTACCATGTGCATGTTTGTCTGTGCGGGTACAAGAATTTATGCATTTATTTGTGTATATACATACCAACACATTCATGCGGATATATAATAAGCATGTCTATCTATTCATACATACATACAAACATAAATGTATACATACATGCATGTGTATATATGGATATACATATATATGTAAGTATATGTATATGCATATGTGTGTGTGTATGTAAATATATATATATATATATATATATATATATATATATATATATATATATATATATATATATATATACATATATATATATATATATATATATATATATATATATATATATACATATATATATATGTATGTATGTATATGTATACATATAATATATATAAATATATATATATATATATATATATATATATATATATATATATATATATACATACATATATATATATATATATATATATATATATATATATATATATATGTATGTATGTATATATACATATGTATGTATATAAATATATAAATATATATATATATATATATATATATATATATATATATATATATATATGTATGTATGTATATGTATATATACATGTACATATATACATATATATATATATATATATATATATATATATATATATATATATATGTATATGTGTGTGTGTGTGTGTGTGTGTGTGTGTGTGTGTGTGTGTGTGTGTGTGTGTGTGTGTGTGTATGTATATATGTATATATGTATATATGTATGTATGTTTGCCATTCTATCTGAGTCTTTGGAAACCCTAGTGGCGGCTCTCGATGCATTTAGCAATGAAGCGAAGCCCCTGGGTCTAGAGATCTCCTGGACCAAGACCAAGGTCCAGGAATTTGGGGACTTGTTAGGAGAACCTG
>NC_091569.1:32617954-32620454 GCF_042767895.1 Penaeus vannamei | reverse complement strand
TATATGTGTATATACGTATATATAGGTAGATAGATGCATACATTCATACATACATACTTATATATGTGTGTGTGCATGAGCGCTCGTGCGTGTTTTGTGTGCGCGCATGTGTGTGTGTGTGTGTGCGTGTATGTGTCTGTGTGTGTATGTGCGTGTATGTGTGTACGTGTGTGTGTGAAGAAAATGAATAAATAAAAATAGATAAAGACAGCATTAAACAATAAAATAGCATTCTGTACATTATGCCCTTATATGCCTCGTATATGAAAAAAAAAATATTACTGTGATTTTACTTTGACTGACTTTGCAGCAAAAGCCAATTTGCATAGGGTGAAATTTCTTGATGTTATGGAAACGGAGAGAAGGGGAGAGGACGTTGGAATTTCACAGTTCATGCTCCGCGGTAGTCATGCGGAAAAAAATGAGTGTGGCTGTGATTGAACAGGTTTACTCATACACGCGCACTTACACACACACATACACAAACGCATGTTCAGGCACACACACACACGTGCAAACACATACAAACACATGTTCACGCACACACACACATGTACAAACACATACAAACACATGTCCACCCACCCACACACATACAAACACATACAAACACACACACACATACATACAAAGGCATGTTCACACACAAACACATGTCCACGCACACACACACCCGTACAATCACACACACACACACATAAACACACTCTCCTCGACGTCATCCTCCAGCTGATTTGTCTATTTGTTAAGTCCAACTTCCTTCGCTCTTGGTCTTGAATAAGTATAATAATTCGTTAAAATGAAGTAAATATATGTAAGTACTCTTCAGACTAAGTAATATGTATCGTATCCATAATAACTTGCCCGTTTAAATATCTCAAAAATTTATACAATGTACTGTTTTTAAATATCTCAAAAATTTATACAACGTACTGTGTTTATATATAAATTTGAAATGTATTCAGTTATCGATTGTTTTAACTTTCTCTTCGCAAAGAATAAAAAAAAGACTAAAAGTATTATTTCTAACATAAACAATTTTAACTTTCTCTTCGCAAAGAAGAAAAAAAACACGAAAAATATAACTTTTAACAATCATAAACAGTTTTAACTTTCTCTTCGCAAAGATGAAAAAGGAGAAAAAAGAAGAAGAAAAAGGGAAAAGAAACAGAAATAAAAGAGCAATGAAAGAGATTGGTTTCCACAGGACAATGAAATCCCTTCATTTCAAATTTTAAGGTGAACTCGTTATGTTTATCTTTAACTATTCAACTACACAAAGACGTTCTTATTCTTTAAGTATGAACAAAAGATAATGGTATACATAAAAGACCATATTCATTAGCCTTAAATCATAAAACATATTTGAACTAATTCAACATTTTTCCTGTCACTTTTATTCTCGAGCAGAACGCCAACGAAGAGAATAAAAGACATGTTTATTATTATTATCTTTTTTATTTTTTATTTTTTTTGTCTTATCATTGTTGTGTTGTTATGATTTGCTGCGATTTTTCCGTGTCCTACATTAATTTCCTTTTTTTCAGTGTCCATAAGATCTTTTCACATAAGAGTTTAACTAACTAGTATATGTTGAAATGTGCCCTTCCATACACATACATATGAAGTATATATATATTTCTTTTTCTTTTTTCTTTCTTACTTTTTTCTTTTTTTTTCTCTCTTTCTTCCTTTGCTACTTTTCCCATGTTCGTATGAGGTTTCCTTTCCTGGTAAGCCACTGCCACTCTCTTTTGTCTACATCTTCCACACCATTTTGTAATATTTCCCCCATCTCTTCGGTTTCTCTCTCTTCCTCCTGTCATTTTAACTTTATCATCTCCGTCCACAGCCTAATCTCCTGTATTTTCCCGTACCTGTTATGTTATTTTCTCAGACCGTCTCCTCCTCTCGTTCATAACTTCATTAGCTCTTGCAACATTGCATATCCATCTCGGCATTCTCGTCTCCGTTGACTCTCGTGCTTCTTTTGCTCTTGTACTAAACATCAAATTTCTTCTTCTTCTTCTCAGCTTTGTCCCATTTCTATATGGGGTCGCCGTTATGGATGAGCCTCCACTGATTTTCCTATTACGGCTCATTCCATATTGGTTTTGGCATTTTATTTATTATTATTATATATTTTTTTTTACAGTCGGATGCCCTTCCTGACTCCAACCATTTCTATTTATCCGGGCTTGGGACCGGCACCCACAAAGGCTGCCCCCCCCCCCTCCAGGTGGCTATGTGAAGTAAACGACCCCTTAAAACCATTAAGTTTACATTTGTTTTGCATTGCAGTCTCAGGCAGTATTACATACTATTACAGATGATTGACGGTATGTGATATACGCATCTTTTTTCTCTCTCTTTTTTCATTGCCTTCCATAGAACTGGCGATATAATAATGGAACATAATAAAGCGCCCACCTGTATATACTAATATATATATATATATATATATATATATATATATATATATATATATATATAATGTATA
>NC_091569.1:32610454-32612954 GCF_042767895.1 Penaeus vannamei | reverse complement strand
TCTCGAGAGTTTTTCTGTCATTTTAATTTCCCGTTGGCAAGAGAATAAACCTTTTCACTCCTTTCATCTTCCGATTATGCTCTGGACCAAACATACGAAAACAAGGTTAAGTATGTTTCTCCATTACTAAGGTTTTTATTATTTGGTTAAGACACTATCGCTTGTTATGCTGCATGTGTTAGCATTTGTTCTTGATTGAATGTTGCTTATTTATCAATCAAATGAAGGCAAATTGAAGTCACCCAATATCATAATGGCTTGGTTTCCTATTTCCTTAATGTAATTAATAGCAATATTCAAAGCCTCACTGATTCAGGTGCTCTAGGTTTAACATCAGTCCTTTTTAACTGGATGTTTTCCCTACTATTTTCAAATCTGCTTATCCATTTTTCCTTTTATTTTTTTCTGCTTATCTATGTTTTCTTTTCTGCCTTACGGACGCTTAGTTTTACGTTATTATTCTATTTTCATCCATAGTGTCCATTTATAAATGTTTTTTCTTATAAAAAAAAAGAACTAGTAATAGTTGGTATTTGTATAATCTTTTGCGGTATATTTGTCTAGTTCGCTTTTGGCTAGAAACCTTTTACATCAAGCAGTATAAGAATTATGTCATTATTTACCATCAGAGCGCTGAACTTGCTCAACATACTGTATCTTCTCCCATCCCTTGGGGTCTGACCCTTCCACCGATGTTGCGTGCAGCGTTGGTTGTTATGATATCTTTATGTGTTTTCTATTCGTTCTGTTTCCGTTATTTTACTTTACTTAACATTTTCCTCTGACTTTGTCTCTCTTCATAATTTAGCTTGAAGGCCATCGGTGTATCCCCTTCCGTCAAATGCAATTTTCTTTATTTATTTCATTTTCTTGATTCAAGCAACTAACTTAACTGCATAAATGGTTAGGATATTTTCTTTTGTTTTCATGCCATCTGCTTTTCTCTTACCAAGATACCTTTCTTCCATTTCTTCTGTATTGCAGTTAAACACTCTCTCTTCTCTGAATATCTCATCTTTAATTTTTGTTAGGTTCTGCCTTCTTAACATCGGAGGATTTCTGCGGTTTATATTCTCCTTTCGTCGACCCAGTTCTAGTAAGAATCTTTATGCCGAAACAACTGAAGCCTTTCGAAATGTTTCTAGATTCTATATCATACATGTCTACACAAAATATTCATTAAAATGTGCTCGGTCACCAGCTGTACGTGAAAAAAATACTCGATGGCCACTGTTACTTCAATCTGATATAGTTTGCCCTTCTCCTTGTTACTCAGACAGACATAAAAGTTGCCGTTGTCAAACAGCAAGTCCCCTCGGCTGCCCGTTGTTGCTGTGGCTCTAATATGACCTATTTTAGAATTATTATATACTTAAGAACCGAGTATTGCTAGTCTCTGTTAGAAGAGTTTTGCATAACAGTTCTAGCTTCCCGACTAAGCCTGCTCGCCATCAGGGCACCAAGAAGTAGCCCCATCGTTCCTAAGGAGTGGTCAGGCTTGGTACCAAACTGTACCCTAAGGTCGTAGCAATACTAATCTTGACCCACTTGATTGCACACAAAAGTGGAAGATATAGTGATGATATTGAGCCCGAGTTTAGATATAATTAGTATTACAAACCAAATGGGTACATTCGATATTATAGAAACATGGCTCAGCCTTTTAAGAACGAAACTCTTGAAAGGGCTGTGATTTAACAAAAGCATATGCAGAGGTTGGGTCGAGTTAATCAGATATATTGACAGGTACCAAAACATATAGAATAGGAGGTAATACATTTGCTTACAAAGGCAATTGCCTGAAACTCGGTAGTAAATAAAATAGAACGTTTGCAAATGTACAAGAAGAAAGCGAACAAAACATGGGAAAAATATATCCAAAGCCAAGCTAGGAATGGTATGTAGTAGTCTAAAGATTAAAGACACGAATTTGATTGTCAGTATTAAAGATATCATAGTTTAGTTTATTCATGCCCATTCTAATATCTGGCTACAAAATATTATTTGATAGCTCTGCCAAAAACCTCCAAAATAGATTCCTGAGATTTCTCGGAAGACCACCAGATTCATGCACCTCAATACTCAAAAAATGTTTTTGAGTGGGACGAGTTACAAAATGGGCGTTGGAGAAGAATAGAGTATAATGACTATTGTTGCGATATGTATGTATTGCGTTATCTAAATTTTCTTCAATATCAAGAAGTGTACATAGCGGGGCTGTATTCATTTTCTTCTGAGAAATAAACAGACATTTGAGGCGGTTCTTGGGGACTCCATTCCAGACGCTATTACAGGAACTAAGATAAGGATATACCAACGAATAACATATCTGTTTGAAGGCTTCAGTAGCTAGAATATTACTAATGGAGTTTATAATGTCACGTTGCTTACAAGATTTGGCTGAGGATGTCTTGGATATTTGGGGCCCAGTTTATATTATGGATAATACATAGAAATTTAAGTGCATTCTATGATTTTACTACTGAATCGCAGTTTTGGG
>NC_091569.1:32605454-32607954 GCF_042767895.1 Penaeus vannamei | reverse complement strand
TAGATCTATTTCATATTGCCTTTTGCAGTGAAATGGGAAAACGTTTTCTCCCTCTCTCTATATATATCCACTATATCCCTCACTCAATATACGTCTATCTGTTTGTCTCCACTCTCACACATATATGTGTGTGTGTGTGTGTGTGTGTGTGTGTGTGTGTGTGTGTGTGTGTGTGTGTGTTATATATATATATATATATATATATATATATATATATATATATATATATATATATATATATATATATATATATATATATATATAAAGTATATATAGATAGATAGATAGATAGATAAGTATATATATATATATATATATATATATATATATATATATATATATATATATATAATATATGATACATTATATATATATATACATATATATACATATATATATATATATATATATATATATATATATATATATATATGTATATATATATATATATATATATATATATATATATATATATTATATATACACATACATATATATACACATGAGTTTGTGTGTGTGTGTGTGTGTGTGTGTGTGTGTGTGTGTGTGTGTGTGTGTGTGTGTGTGTGTGTGTGTGTGTGTGTGTGTGTGTGTGTGTGTGACACACACACACACAGAAACACACTCACTAACAAACAAACACACTTTGCAGCCATTCCATTTAGCTCCACGCAGGTACCACACGTAAGGACTCTGCGATGGGGCTCTGTTACACTTATCCAGGAAATGGAGCGGAGATTATCCGGCGGCCAAATGGCTGTCTTTATCCACATTTCCAGCTGAAACTCGCCAAGAAGTTTGGTACAGGAAGACAGAGAGTTTGACAGAGAAATCTTCGCAAGTGACTGAATATTTACTTTATCTACAATTTTTATTTAGATGCCTAATATTTACTTATATATATATATATATATATATATATATATATATATATATATATATATATATATATATATATATATATATATACATATATATATATATTTATTTATCTTTTTAATATTTATTCATCTTGTTAAGTGCCAATATCATCTATAATCCTATTATTTACTTATCCCGTTGTGAACCAGAATTAAACACATTTCTATTTTCATATCTCTTAACCTACCACAAATGTAGGTAGCTTTGTTACCTCTTTTTTACCATATTTATATAAATTCCTATTTTTACGATCTAGGGAATAAAATCCTTAAACTTTTTATGTTAAAACTGAAGTATTAGAACGCAAAATAAGCCCCAAGTGTTCGGCTTTGTTATGTGAACGAAAAATACGTCATAATCCTCCACTTAGTATCGATATTCGCAAATTTCAACAACCAATCAATTTCTGGTTTATATTGCTATACTGCTTTTATTCTATCTTCGTTTTGATATTTAGAAAGCTATTTTGCAAAACAGAGAAGCAGGGAAACTGAATCCAGGATTACTGTTACTTTTAGAAGTGCGTTCGAGTCATGGGTATGAAATTGCACCCAACTACAGGAAAATTATATAGATTAAATTCCTACTTGGAATCTAAATCCATAATATCATCGTCACAAACTTGGATTTCATTTTTATTTTTTATTTTTTGTATAATGTAATATTTATAGTATGAATGTATGTTTAGCTCTTCTTTTGCTCATAAAAAGAAAAATAATCGTTGTGTTGAATTTATTTTAGAATTACAGAGACCTAATTTAATTTCTCTTCATCAGCTTTCTCTTGTCAACCTTAAATACTCTAAATGCTTTGATTGTATATTGGGAGAATAGAAGAGCCATTTAATTGTTTTCGAAGATGATAATAGTACTGAGCTACAGTCATCAGATAGCTGTTTTAGTGTTAAATTGGTCCTTGTGTTTTATCAAATTGTGTCTCACTATCTCGGCGATCTTAAGGAATAAGTGGAAGGATTCATTCTCCATTTTGATCATGCTTGGGACAACACTTACGATAAAAAAAATTCTTCTTGTTGGTCTACGTGCTTATACCTCAGTAGAATACATTCGTTGTCTTACGTCGTTTCTGCTATAAATAATGTCCAAACAATGTGCACGAATCGTTTTAGTTACTTATTCAAAGCTTAAAGTCTGTTCTTGAAAATTGTCTCTCTCTATAATACTTAATCTCTCCCTAGAATTCTGTGGCTAAAAACACCGTCCTCTTATATACTATTATGTGTCAATGGTTTTTGGTTGTCAAAAGGCATGTAGATTTTTAACAAATATACCTTTACCTACAAAGCTACCTATCATTCCCTCTTGAAAACGCTATGCCTTTTGACTTTGAACTTGGAAATCACAGGGCTTTCCTTCTCCATCAATCAAGGCCTAATAGGGATCGACCCTAGGCCACTTTTCTTGCTGGAATTCTCCGTTCGTATATTCACACTCAAATTTCATGTTGCTTTCCTGTGAAGGGAAACTTTCAGAGAGATGACATATCATAAAACAACGTAAAGCAGTATTCGCATAATATACCTGTAATATGTCGACAATCCTTTGTCCTCGCTTCTCAG
>NC_091569.1:32577954-32580454 GCF_042767895.1 Penaeus vannamei | reverse complement strand
ACCAAACCCCCCCACCCCCACCCCAGCTAAGTATCTAGCATATATCATTACTAACAAGTTGGTATATCTTGGCACCAGCTGCTCCGTATCCACTGGAGCTGGTGATAGAGCTGGCGCCACCTGGGAACACAAACCTGCGACAGATATGAGTACATGTGTCATGAGATAAGGACATACTGGCATACTTGACACATTCAAAGGTGTGTGTGTGTGTGTGCGTGTGTGTGTGCGTGTGTCTGTGCGCGTGTGTGTGTGTGTGTGTGTTGCGTGTTGCGTGTGTGTGTATGTATGTGTGTGTGTGTGTGTGTGTGTGTGTGTGTGTGTGTGTGTATGTTTGTGTATGTGTGTGTGTGTGTGTGTGTCTGCGTGTGTGTGTGTGATCATCATCAACATCATCAATTATATTCACGATGATCATTATCATTATTATCATTATGTTGATGATGATTTTTACTATTATTATCATTATGTTTATATCATTATAATTTTCATCATTATCATAATTACCAATATATATATATATATATATATATATATATATATATATATATATATATATATATATATATATATATATATATATATATATATATCAATAAACAGGTAAATGTACAAAACAGAACTGAGGAGAAAACGCAATTAGCAATACCTAAAAATAGATACATGGAACAGTGACGTAAACATTTCTCAGAACAAGAGCTAAACATGTTTTTCTTACCCATTGAGGTGTTTGGCCAAATTCTCATAATAAGCGTCATCTTGATTGATACTGGAAGGAAATATATTATCCTCATTATCCACAATGTTCCTGATTATCACAAATATTAGTATGTTATCATTATCATTCTCTGTTTCTCTTTTTCTCTCTCATTCTATCTGCCTGTCTTTCTCTATATATAGATCTACCTATCTATCTATCGCTCTGTCTGTTTATCTAACTCACTCTCCGCCTTTCTATTTCTCCCTCCCTCTCTTTTTCTTTCTTTCCTTCCTTTCTCCCCCCCCCCCCACTCTCTCTATCTCTTTCTCCTACTCCTCCTCTTTCTCCACCTCTATTATTTCTCCACCTCTCTCTCTCTCTCTCTCTCTCTCTCTCTCTCTCTCTCTCTCTCTCTCTCTCTCTCTCTCTCTCTCTCTCTCTCTCTCTCTCTCTCTCTCTCTCTCTCTCTCTCTGTCTCTGTCTCTGTCTCTGTCTCTCTCTCTCTCTTATCTGGATGAGGGTGGGAGTGTTATATCACCTTACCGATATGTAAGCCAATGACTCTGAATTCTTGTAATGCTTGTAATTCTTTATAATTTAAGTGTTGTATTTATTTTTAAATATTATTATACCTAAGCTTTGTATAATGAATTGTGAGCCCGCACAGGGACTTATTAAGTAAGGGTGAGGATAACCTAAGTTACCTCATCCTTTTGAGATGTAATTTTACTTTTGTCTCAATAAACGTGTCAAAGTCAAAGAAAAAGTCTCTCTCTCTCTCTCTCTCTCTCTCTCTCTCTCTCTCTCTCTCTCTCTCTCTCTCTCTCTCTCTCTATATATATATATATATATATATATGTATATATATATATATATATATATATATATATATATATATATATATATGTATATATATATATATATATATATATATATATATATATATATATATATATATCTGTCTATCTATCTATCTTTCACTCTTTCTTTCCTAAGAAACTCACAGAATTGGGACCACTCGGGCTCCAGCGCTCTCGAAATGCTTCACGTAGGACGCAGCGATGTAGGATGTGTAGTTCTTATCCTCCAACCCTTCAAGGATGCTGTCCGAAGGATGCTGAGATAGGATGCCTGGGAGATTTTGATGCGGTAGGAGAGAAGGAAAGGAATGGTCATGATTTAGGTTTGGGCTCCCTCATTCGCTCTTTCTTCCTCTTGTTTTTTCTTTCTCTCTCTCTCTCTCTCTCTCTCTCTCTCTCTCTCTCTCTCTCTCTCTCTCTCTTTCTATCTATCTCTCTGTCACTCAATCTCTCTCTCTCTCTCTATCTATCTATCTATCTATCTGTCTATCTATCTCCCTCTCTCTCTCTCTCTCATTGCATTGTATAAATGTCCGTTTCATCAAAGAAAAAAATGCTAATAACACTGACTGTCTTTGCCACCTGGACAAGATCTAATAAAACAGGTATACAACCAAGTAAACTTGAGAAAAATACAATGTGCACACGTACAAAAATAAAAAAAAATATATAGAATAAAAGAAAAAAACATAATAATCAGTATATAAATCCATATAATAGAATAAAAGGAAATAAAATAAAAGAAAAAAACAATAATCAGTATATAAATCCATATCAAATCTTTACAATTATAAACACGAATTCAAATAACTTCCCAACTGCCTAAAAAATGGAGCTTATTCGACATATACTTAAACGTACTTTGACATCTGTCTATCTATAACTGCTCAAAGCATTCTACCGTTGATTGAAAAGAGATCAGTGTAGTGTATCTGATACA
>NC_091569.1:32557954-32562954 GCF_042767895.1 Penaeus vannamei | reverse complement strand
TGGCGCATTCACGAGCGATAGAAAACGGGCGAAATGTCGGACGATGTCGCATAAAATTTTTACTGCTGACGGAACTTCGCTTTTACTGAACAAACTTCGCTTACACTGAACGGAATTCGGTTTTCATACGTTTCGTTTTTGTGAAGACTACGAGGGTAATAATTCGCTTTTATTGAACAACGTGCCTTGTAAATATATATATTTTTTAAGCGTCCAAGCGTAGGTTGACGGAAGAGAAGGGGGGACTAAACAAAATTTCCGAAATTGATGGTTGGTTGACGGAGGTTAATATATGATTTGTCTGTGTCCGTGATGCCATGAATTATGGTAATGGTATTGGTGTGACGATCCCGTTTATTGGTAATGGTTATTAAATCTGGTTATGGTGGTGATAACAGCGCTATAGTGAGGATGGCGTTAATGGTACTGATGGCAGGAGATATCCACTGATATCCACATGAGAGTCTCGTTCTGTTTCTGTCATCTTTCGTCTGTCTGTCTGTCTGTATTTCAGTGATATTCATAGCATAGACCGCTTTCCCTCTCTCTCTTTCTTTCTCTCTCTCTCTCTCTTTCATTCTCTTTCTCTCTCTCTCTCTATCTCGATCTCTCTGTCTGTCTCTTTCTCTCTCTCTCTCTCTCTCTCTCTCTCTCTCTCTCTCTCTCTCTCTCTCTCTCTCTCTCTCTCTCTCTCTCTCTTTCCCTTTCTCTATCTCTTTTTCTCCCTCTCTCTATCTTTCTTTCTCTTTCTCTCTTTATGCATTTATGTATAAAGAGAGAGAGAGAGATATGTATTTATGTATTTTCCCATCTATGTATCTTTCTCTCTCTCTCTCTCTCTCTCTCTCTCTCTCTCTCTCTCTCTCTCTCTCTCTCTCTCTATATATATATATATATATATATATATATATATATATATATATGTATATATATATATATATATAAATCTATATGTATACACACACACACACACACACACACACACACACACACACACACACACACACACACACACACACACACACACATATATATATATATATATATATATATATATATATATATATATATATATATATATATATATAAATTTATATGTATATATACACATATTTATGAATAATATATATATAATTATATATATACATAAAAATATATATAAATAAAGGCTATATGTAAAGATGTAACAAGCGATTCCAACATATTACGCTCGTTAATTCCCGGATGTTGGCTGTTGGTTTCCACGGCGGTCGGACGTGTCAGCCCCAGCCTCCACCTCCTCCCTCCTACCCCCCTAACTAAATACCCGAACAACTCGATACAAACACGCATCTTTTTAACGTTTTTAACTAACAAATCATTGCTTTAGTTTTTTTCTAGTTCTTTTAATTCATACTGGTAGGTTTTCAGTGCTAGAAATTTAAAGCTTTGTTCAAACTTTACAATTAGCCAGTGTCACCTCAACCGGTAACAGGATACACCGCACTCTCATACTCTCGCAGAAGTTAAAAACGCCTCACTTTAAACACCACACTTTACCTCCTGCATCATAACAAATACATTTTTTAGCACCAATTCTTCATGCACTAACACATCATGCGCAAACAAGGACATTTACACACCTCACTTTACAAGGAAAATGCAATCACTGACACAACACTCATCCTTGCTGCTACACGATGCGCCAAAACAAACTACAATAATACAAATCCGCATGCTAGACACACCATCCTTCTCCTGCTTCTCCTTTGTGGATACACCGGTGGTATTGTTAACCCTGGCCTTTCCTAACCAAAGCATCCGTGCGTGCTCTGCTCAAAAGCGTGACATGGGGGCAAAGGGCCACCCAGTGTGAAATCTGTTGTGACTGGTCCGAGCATGCTGGCTGGTATCATGTTGGCTGCTTTGAGTCGTTCGCGTAGATATACAATGGATTTGACAATAGCATCGTGTGAATCTGCAGTATGTGTGGCTATACGAACACTATTTTCCTTCTCTCTTTCCCCCTTTCAACTTTGCAATTCCTTTGACACACTTAATGAACACAACATGGACAACCCCCAAGCACAACACCCCTCTCCTAGGAACCCCAGGCTCGTACACATTTTACCTCATCCTTGGTATCACGCTAAACGCCAACATGAAATTTAATAAACACATAGACAACATACAACATAAAGCCAATAGAACACTGGGATTCCAGAAGAGGACTTTACGCGGTTGTACACAAGACACAAAACACAGAGCTTATAACACTCTTGCCCGTCCAACACTGAAGTATTGTGCAGCAGTGTAAGACCCACACACACAAACAAACGTCAATAAACTGAAAGAAATAATACATCAACAGCCAAGTTCATCAAAAACAACTACACTAAAACTCCTGTCATTACAATACGAATAAAATAATTACACATGGACGCCCTCTCAATACGCAGACAAGCACACAGGCTAACAATTATGTACCGTACAAAATCACAAACGACCAAATCAACATAAACAAACAAGAGTATTTCAAACACGAAAACACCTCTAATACACGAAATGGCCACAACCAGAAATACGTGACATATCACACCAGTTCAGACTCGTTCAAATACTCATACTTTCCACGCACCATTCTTAACTGGAACAGACTCGCAGAACACATTACACACCCAGACAAAACAGACACAAACTTACACTAACACATCTTTGTTCCTACACATAAAACCACAAAGCTTAGTCACCTTTACCCCTTTTGTTTCCCCCAATATCCAACTTTCATATAAGCGTGATATGCGTTAACTTTTAGAGCCCTGTGCTTTAACATTGAGATCGAGACTCCGACAGTCTTACGTCAAATGAGAACACAAAAGAAAACGGATAATAAAATGACCACAAACTCGTATAAAACGTTGTTACTTTAGTATTTTCATGATTATATATTGTTACAATGATATATATGTGTGGTATATAAATATGAATATATATATATATATATATATATATATATATATATATATATATATATATATATATATGTATGTGATGTAAATACAAATACACACACACACACACACACACACACACACACACACACACACACACACACACACACACACACACACACACACACACACACACACACACACACACACACACACACACACACACACACACATATATATATATATATATATATATATATATATATATATATATATATATATATATATTTATATATATATATATATACATATATATAGGTATATTCATATTCTTATACACATATATAACACTGTAACAGTATATATTCATATATATGCTGTTATATACTGTTATATATATTCATATACATACATACATACATACATACATACATACATATATATATATATATATATATATATATATATATATATATATATATATATATATATATATATATATATATATATATATATATACGTGTGTGTGTGTATATATATAGATATACATATACATACATGTATATATATCACCACAATCATCATCATCATAAGAATGATCATCGTTATGTGAAATATAAGGATAACAAAATGAGAAAGTGAATAAGAATAATAGTAATAATAACGATGATAATATTGATAATAAGATTAATGGTAATAATGATAATGATTAAGGATAGCGATAACGATAATGATGATGATAATGATGATGAGGATGTTAATGGTAATAATGATAATAATAATAATATATAAGATAAGATCCATAATATAAAAAGAATGATGACAATGAAAAATGATAAGGATAACATTTATGATAAAGATAATAATGCTCATGATAATAACAGTTCTGATAATGATAACAATAATAATACTGATAATGACAATAATGATAATGATAATAACAATGATAATAGCAATAATGATAATAATGATATCAATAACAATAATAGTAATGAAGTTGATAATAAATATAATGATAAGTATGATAATAATGATGATGATGATAATGATTGTATATAATATTTATAACAATAACAATAATGGTAATAAGAATGATGGTGATAACTATAAAAATGACCATGATAATATCAACTATAATGACATATATAGTAATATAAATGATAATGGCAATAAGAAGGATAATGATCACCCTAAATATAACAACAATAAGCTATTTCTTCGCTCTAACATTATTCCACATTTTTTTTTTTTTTTTTTTTTTATCTCACTGTAGAATCGCCAACACACAAAATCAAAGTTTGTTTCCCTCCCAAAAATCCTTCCATTTGGGAACACTCTGTCTCACGTAGCTCATTAAAGTAAGCTTGGACTATAATTAGAACTATGAATGCAATTAAGAGTAAGATAGCTTCGAAATGTGTAGACCATTTTCTGCATATTGTTCCGTTCACTGCTCCTGTTGTTTATACTATCCTTATTATTATTATTGTTATTATCATTATTATTTTTTATCATTGTTATTTCTTTATTATCATTATTAGCGTTACTGTCATTTCTTTATTATCATTGTTATTATTG
Organism: Penaeus vannamei; assembly: GCF_042767895.1. NCBI lineage: Eukaryota > Metazoa > Arthropoda > Malacostraca > Decapoda > Penaeidae > Penaeus > Penaeus vannamei. The sequence goes on along the minus strand of NC_091569.1, from coordinate 32,558,446 downwards.
TTATTTCATTATCATCATTATTATCATTATTGTTATTTCTTTATTATCATTGTTATCATTATTATTATTTATTTACTATCATTATTACCGTTAATGTTATTTCCTTATTATCATTGTTATCATTATTGTTATTTATTTATCATGATTATTATCATTGTTATTACTACTTTAGTATCATTATTGTTACTTTTTTATTATTATTATCATCATCATCATTGTTAGTATTATCATGATTACCTCTTCCAAGGAGGTAATGTGTTTGGTCGCGGGGGTTAGTTTGTTTGTTTCTTTGTTTGATATAAATAGATTTTTAAAGATTTTTTTACCTAACATTAGATGACATTAAGGTTTGGTAGCGATCCGGATTTTATTTGTTCGTTTGTTAGCAGGATAACTCAAAATTTTATGAACAGATTTTTACGTGTTTAATTAGAGGTGCGTGAAAGATTGCGTCATTACTCTTATTGCCTTTCCTACGTTACCTGTGTACCC
>NC_091569.1:32522954-32525454 GCF_042767895.1 Penaeus vannamei | reverse complement strand
AAGGGTCATTTGACCTTCCTTCTTCCCCATCACAGCCAGCAATAGAAGTGTCATTTGACCTTCCTTCTTCCCCATCACAGCCAGCAATAGAAGGGTCATTTGACCTTCCTTCTTCCCCATCACAGCCAGCAATAGAAGGGTCATTTGACCTTTCTTCTTCCCCATCACAGCCAGCAATAGAAGGGTCATTTGACCTTCCTTCTTCCCCATCACAGCCAGCAATAGAAGGGTCATTTGACCTTCCTTCTTCCCCATCACAGCCAGCAATAGAAGGGTCATTTGACCTTCCTTCTTCCCCATCACAGCCAGCAATAGAAGGGTCATTTGACCTTTCTTCTTCCCCATCACAGCCAGCAATAGAAGGGTCATTTGACCTTCTTTCTCCCCAATCACAGCCAGCAATAGAAGGGTCATTTGACCTTCCTTCTTTCCCATCACAGCCAGCAATAGAAGGGTCATTTGACCTTCTTTCTTCCCCATCACAGCCAGCAATAGAAGGGTCATTTGACCTTCTTTCTTCCCCATCACAGCCAGCAATAGAAGGGTCATTTGACCTTCTTTCTTCCCCATCACAGCCAGCAATAGAAGGGTCATTTGACCTTCCTTCTTCCCCATCACAGCCAGCAATAGAAGGGTCATTTGACCTTCCTTCTTCCCCATCACAGCCAGCAATAGAAGGGTCATTTGACCTTCTTTCTTCCCCATCACAGCCAGCAATAGAAGGGTCATTTGACCTTCCTTCTTCCCCATCACAGCCAGCAATAGAAGGGTCATTTGACCTTCTTTCTTCCCCATCACAGCCAGCAATAGAAGGGTCATTTGACCTTCCTTCTTCCCCATCACAGCCAGCAATAGAAGGGTCATTTGACCTTCTTTCTTCCCCATCACAGCCAGCAATAGAAGGGTCATTTGACCTTCCTTCTTCCCCATCACAGCCAGCAATAGAAGGGTCATTTGACCTTCCTTCTTCCCCATCACAGCCAGCAATAGAAGGGTCATTTGACCTTCTTTCTTCCCCATCACAGCCAGCAATAGAAGGGTCATTTGACCTTCCTTCTTCCCCATCACAGCCAGCAATAGAAGGGTCATTTGACCTTCCTTCTTCCCCATCACAGCCAGCAATAGAAGGGTCATTTGACCTTCTTTCTCCCCAATCACAGCCAGCAATAGAAGGGTCATTTGACCTTCTTTCTCCCCAATCACAGCCAGCAATAGAAGGGTCATTTGACCTTCCTTCTTCCCCATCACAGCCAGCAATAGAAGGGTCGAATGACCTTCCTTCTTCCCCATCATAGCCAGCAATAGAAGGGTCATTTGACCTTCCTTCTTTCCCATCACAGCCAGCAATAGAAGGATCATTTGACCTTCCTTCTTCCCCATCATAGCCAGCACTAGAAGGGTCGAATGACCTTCCTTCCCCATCAGAATTGGAAAAGATGACAGTAGAAATGCATAAGGGAAAGAAGAAGAAAAAAAAGAAACAAAAAAAAAGCAACAAATCCTCCTTAGTCATCTAAGGAGGAGGGTCTCAAGATAAATGGACATGACAGACTCCCATCAACTACAGTGCAACAAGAGGCGCCCGCTACCGCCTCTTTGAACCTAAACACTACTTATGACGCAAATTTTGCCGCCGAGATTGACGAACTTTTCGGATTCACTATCGGAGAACCCATGTCTTACAGACCGAAGCCGGTTGTGAAAGAACCATCCGGCCAGACCCTCCCCAAGCAGGCTAACGCTGGCGTTAGCCTGCCCATGTATGTAACTTAGGAGGACCGCCGGCGATTCCTCCAGCAGGCTGGCAAGGCCACGGAGAATTGCGGCGTGAAGCTCGTCAGGCCCCACGCCGGCAACCTCGTGGCGCCCTTCCTCGTCAAGGGCAAGCAAGAGGCCGCTCAGGCCTTATTCAGCACATGGAAGCCTGCATTTGCGGCAACAGGCCCCTGCGCATGCCTTTGCAAATACCTGTGGGCCTGCAGCCACTCCTGAAGACCAAGCAGGCCCCCCGGGATTTGGCTGAAGAAGCCGTTGAGGGAGGACGATCCTTCGGAATCCTGTGCCTTAATCAGCAAGGAGAAAGACCGTGCACTGATGCTCAAAAAGCTCGCGGACATCGAAGGTTAGGTCCACAGCTCTGAAAGCGCTTCCCCTGACATCGCGCCAGCGCACTACGGCGAGGCCATCGGCAAGGGCGGCGCCCGTATCAGTTACATCAGGGAAAAGTACTGCGTCCGGGTTAACGTTCACAAGGACAGGGAATCGCCCATCGTCGTATGGGGCCTGTCCGCCAATGTGCGCGGGGCCATCAAGGAGTTGGAGGAGCTCGTCCAGCAGGACGTGCTAAAACAGCGCGTGGTCCTCCCGGTGGATATCCTTCCCGAAGACATCGGCATCGCCATAGGAAAAGGCGGATGCCACGCCTCCAAGGGCCAGGAGGAGTTCGGGGTTAAGCTCCGCACCCACTCCTGGTGGTCGAGGGGCCTTTGGGCGCAGTCGA
>NC_091569.1:32507954-32510454 GCF_042767895.1 Penaeus vannamei | reverse complement strand
TTATCACACAGGAGGAGGATGCTCCACCGCCTTGTGTCGTAATTCCTAATCCGTCTGGGAAGGAATATACTTCCTTATCTGGGAAGCGTAGGTGCCTTGGAGTAGATGGCTCTGATCTGCAGTTTTCCATACCTGAAAAGAAAAGGAAGGTAATAATAAGATATCTTGTGACTACTTACCTGAAGGTTTTGAGGACGCTGGAGGTGGTTTCATAGATGGTTTTGATTCATTTGGTGCTGTGGGAGATTTCTGAGACGCAGATGATAATTATCCTTTACTTCCTGATGTCGATCTCCAGCCCTCAGCACCAGTACTTGCTGCTCCTGCGTTTGGTGATACTGAAAAAGGTCAGTTCTGTGCCGTTCACAGTAAGGATTTAACTGAACGCAGATTCAGCCCCTGAATACTCATACTTGTAATTATATTGTGTATTATCATCCTCTTTCATTTCTTTTACCATTACCTTCGTCATGTCCTTCGTTTTCCAGTATTTCCTGTTGATGTTTAAGATATAAAGTCAACATCTCGGTGAGTTTGACCTATGCTACCAAAACAGACAGGTATTAATATTGATCGTGATAATAATAATGATAATCATAAAATGAATAGTAATAACAACGATAACGATAAGCGACAATATTAATAATGATAATTATAATAGAAATAATAATGATAACAATAGTAATAATGATAATAACAGTAATAATGATAATAACAGTAATAATATGATACTAATAGTAACGATACTGATAATAATAATAATAGTGATAATGATGATAATACTGATAATGATAGTAATGATAATGAAAAAAATAATAGTAATAATGATAATAAAAACAGTAATAATAATAATAGTAGTAATAGTAATAATGATAAAAATAGCAACGACATATAATAATGATAATGATAGTAATAAGAATAATGATAATAATAATGACAATAATAATAATGATGATAATCATAGAAATATAATATTTAAAAATATGATGATAATAGCAATAGTAAAAATAATAAGAATAAAAATTATGATAATAATAGTGATAACACTGTTAATGATGATAATGATCATGATAAGATGTTCATATTGATAACAATAATAATGTACTATATTGATAATTATAATATTAATATTAATGATAATGAAACATGATAATTATGATTACCAAAAGCATAGCTTCCCTAGCGTAGGTAACGAAAATGGTAATAACAATATTAATGATAATAACAATGATAACGGCAATAACGATGAGGATCATCGTAGTAATGATAACAATAATTGTCATGATAATAATAACAATGGCAATGATAATAACAATGATGATAATCATGACAATAGTACTAAGAAAATAGAAAAGATAATAAAAACATTGACAATGATAGCATGAATGAAAATAATAATAGAATTAATAATGAAAATGATAATGACAGTTATAATGATAATAATAATAATTATAATGATAATTATAATAATTATAATAATGATAACTACTAATAAAATGATAGCAATTATAACAACAATAATAATGGTAAAATAATATTAATTATTATTACTTTTATTAGCAAAATAATGATAAGAACATTATTACTATTATTAATTATCGTGATAATGACAATGATATCAATAACTACAACTGCAACTGCAACAATGAAGCGGTAGTTGCACAAAAGGGTAATTGTGTTTACAGTCAACAACCTTGACAGCTCTTCGCAAAAGTTTGTTGCAACTCACTGTTTACTAATATACTTGATCGATTTATCCCTTTTACAAACCACGTTGCACGGAAGGTTAAGTACACCAGATGGTGTCACGATCTCTTTTCCACGGTTTCCCAGGTGTGGTTATTCCAATGCAAAATGCTAGTCACGTACTACATGAAATTCTCTCTGACTGAGATCTGGTTTCGAGTCAGAAATGTCTTGTCATTATGTTATGAAACATCGTCGATTGCTGAATCTCACAGGTCTGTTGATCGTATCCTGTATTTCAGAATGGAGAAGCTGATCAGTATAGCAACGATACATGTAATCCAAAATCAATCATTGAGACGCCATCAGTATATCACCCGAGTGCTAAATTGTGAATAATAATCATATTCAGCTATCCAAGATGTCTGCACGTGACTTAGACTTCTCCTCCGAGATTAGATGTCTCAAATGTATCTTAAAGTTACACTTCCGTGCTCCACAGCTGCTATCACTGGTACCCTACGTCAGTCCCAAGATCGGTAGATGCTGTGGAAAGAGAACAGAAGTGTTGACATTTACACAAGTTTTGTTCAGTTTTCTCGATGTTAAAGGCAGTGAGAGATGTTACTTGTACAGTAATGTAATAGATACCCTTGTCCATCTCGACAAACAGTGTAGATAAAAGTCGTCACACGTACAATAAGGTTACCGAACGACGAGAAACTGGTTTTGAAATCCTCTTGAACGTCACCTTGATTTTTTATTTGTATTTATTTTTTTTATTATTGTTGTCGTTGTTGTTGTTGTTGTTGCT
>NC_091569.1:32490454-32495454 GCF_042767895.1 Penaeus vannamei | reverse complement strand
GGAGAGAGGAGAAAGAGAGAGACAGAGACAGACAGAAAGAGAGAGAGAGAGAAGGAGGGAAGGGAGAGGGAGGGAGAAAGAGAGAGAGAGACAGAGACAGACATACAGACAAAGAGAGAGAGAGAGAAAGAGAGAGAGAAAAATAATTGGAAAGTTAGACATATATACACACACATACTATTACGCACACACACACACAGAGGGTGGGATGTAAATAGAACGAAACAGACAGAAGGGAGGAGAGCTCGAAAGAGAATTATTAACTCGGATTCTGAATATTGATAAGGGTTAGGGATATCCGATGTACGGTCCAAAACGTCATGGGTATTGATTTTTTTTTTTTTTTTTTTTTTTTTGTTCTCTGAGGGCTGTCATTTTTATAATGCGCAATAGATCAAAGTAGTGAGATTATTATCATCATTATTATTATCATAATCATTTTTTCTTTTTTTGTGATGTTAAGATTGTTTAAATAAAAGGATGTTCTAAGAATAAGATGTTGAGAAATGTGACGATTTCTTTGCAAGTAAGGTCGTTTAATTCAATAGAATGCACGCATACATGCATATATACGCACATACATTCATACATGTGAATACATATATAAATACATACATACATACATGCGTGCATTAATACATACTTACGTATATGAATGTGTGTGAGATTCATATATATGTGTATGTGTGCGCGAGTGTATGTGGATGTGTTTGTATTTGTGCATGATAACGGTTAAAACGTAAAATATGAAAATTATTTATTCTGTGTGACATCTATTGATCATGTGGGATGACTTTTCAATATTTTTCACTCGACGGATTTTCACTACATGTACCTATGTATGCCTAAAGCGTATGTAAATATTTCTTTTATGTATTTCGGGGGTATTTGCTTTTAAATTTGTGCTTGTGTTTGTATATCAATATGTGGTTTTGGTGTACACAGAGAGACCCGCACATGTATGTGTGTCAAAGAGAGGGAGAGGGAGAGGGAGAGAGAGAGAGAGAGAGAGAGAGAGAGAGAGAGAGAGAGAGAGAGAGAGAGAGAGAGAGAGAGAGAGAGAGAGAATGCATGTGTGTGTGCATAAGTATGTGTGTGTGAATGTGTGTGTGTGCGTGTGAATGTACGTGTGTGTGTGTGATTGAGTGTGCGGGTGTGTTTGCGTGCGTGTGTATGTGTGTTTTAGGAGTTTGCGCATGACAGTAAGCTAGAGCAGTATAGATAAAGATGAATGTACATGTAAACCGAAAAATAGACAATTGGGGAGGGTAGAGAGCTAGTTAGAGGGAGGGGGGAGCGAGCGAGATAGAGTGGAGGGCGGGTGGCGAATAACGAAACAGAGAGGATGGGGAGGACAAAGGGTATGGGGAAGGAGAGAGAAAAGAGAGAGGGGAAGATTGGAGAGAGAGGGGAGGGAGAGAGAGAGAGAGAGAGAGAGAGAGAGAGAGAGAGAGAGAGAGAGAGAGAGAGAGAGAGAGAGAGAGAGAGAGACAGAGAGAGAGGGAGAGACTAGGGGAGGCGAAAGAGAGAATGGGAATTATACAAATGGTGAGAAAGAGCTCGTCCGTTTTCTATTCTTTTGCAAGCAGGACTAACTCATGTATTCACGTCCTAGACCGGCCTCTCCCCCCAAAAAAGCTAAATTATCTTCCATCCGCCAACACAGACCCGCAGGTGTCGGAGGTCGCCAGTGAAGAGATCTGAATTAGACGGAAAAAAACGTGACCGGCTTTCCCAAAGACACCCAACCTGCCGAACGACCTTAAAAAATGAGACATAAAATGGAACTTATTTATATATTTATTTTTCGTTGTGATTCTCGCCTAAGGAAATCAGTGTTGTTTACCTTTCGATGTCTGCCATTTTGAAGTGTTCGGATATTGTTCTATTTGTTTCCGTTGTCACAGATGGAGACTGCAATGGTCGTCATGGATTTAGTCGAGGGCGTTTGTTGATTGGGATGGTGTCTGCAATATAGAAAACGGGATCAAAAAGAGGCAGACAGACATATATACCTGCCTTTGTGTGCGTATCCCTTGACCCCTTCCTCTCTCTCTCTCTCTCTCTCTCTCTCTCTCTCTCTCTCTCTCTCTCTCTCTCTCTCTCTCTCTCTCTCTCTCTCTCTCTCTCTCTCTCTCTCTTTCTCTCTTTCTCTCTTCTCTCTCTCTCTCCTCTCTCTCTCTCTCTCTGTCTCTCTCTCTCTCTCTCTCTCTCTCTCTCTCTCTCTCTCTCTCTCTCTCTCTCTCTCTCTCTCTCTACACACACACACACACATACATTCATACTTAAGTGTGTGTGTCTGTGAGTGTATGTGTGTGTCCGTGCAGGTGAGTTTATCTGCCTGGCTATTGTTTTTACCTATGTTTGCCTGTTTATCCTACATATGTATGCATTATACCTACCTTTTTTCCCTTTTCCCCTCATGTTTACCCTCAACGAACCCCAAATATACTGCAGCTCGATCGACACGCTCTCCTTCCCACACTCGATTCGCCTTCGTCATGTTATCACACTTGCAGTCTCCTCCCTGACCTTTATCATTTCTCCTACACTGGCAAAATAGGTGTTGACACATCTCTCCTGTTCTACGCATGTTTTTTTTTTATCGTTGCTTTTGATATTAGAAAGGGTGACAGAGGACTTCGGGTTTCCTTCCACCCAAACTGTGACACGTTAATAAGGTGCTGTCACACTGGCACTTTTCCGCCATTTTTTTTTTTTTTTTTTTTTTTTACAATTTTCGGGAATTTTGTCAATTTTTGAGCGAATTGGCGATTTTCCAGTCAGACGATAATGATCGTTTCTGTCTGAAAACCTTTCCGTCAACTTTTTCAGCCAAGCCTAGTCAAATCAAGAGCTATATTCAAGAATGTTTGTATTTATGTAAAATAAAATTGTTAAAAAATTGACGGAAAAAGTGTTAGTGTGACACCATTTTAACTGTTATTAGTGTCTTGAATGATAGAGAAGGAGAGATAAGGAAAGAAGGAAGATAAGGAAGAGGCTGAAAGAAGACCAATGAGGTCAAGTATTATAATTATTGTTGTTGTTATTATCATTATTATTGAGTATGAGGTATTTAATTATTTTTAAGAGGGTTTGGTCAATCGACGGCAAGAAATATGAGACAAAATAAGAGAAATAAGTTTGATGAAGAAAGGAAGGATAAGAGAGAAAAAGAGAGCGGAGATACGAATGGAAAGAAAGAGATAGATAGGGAAAGATAAAGATAATTTCTTCCTACTCAACAATTGTCATCACATAATATCGTGTTTTAGAAAAAAAATAAAATCAAACTAAGCAAAGAAATACTTATCTGTACAGCGTAGAGAAAGTGAATATGCACATAATTTTCTCAAAGGAATAATTAAGACATTATGAGGAAAATTTGATACTATTTTGTTTAATCCTATTAATCCCAGGTTTGTTTTGCTCTTGTTGTTGTTTTTGTTGTTGTTGTGAAGAAGCTTATACCAGGAAAGAACTGCATTCGGTATCAAAAGTGAAAGTGACTTTTCAAAATAGAAGGAAAAAGAAAGAATTACCTCCCTCACGATAAGGAAGGTGTATTTCATTGAGACTGTCATACAGTAATAGACATGTCAAAGAGGAACTGCAAAACAAGTTAGTAAAAACAAAAAGAAGACGGAGAAGAAGAAGAAGATAGAGAAGAAGAAGAAAAACATGAGAACACCTGGTCGCTTACGTAGCAATCATATCTTGCAATCATATAATGACTCAGAGCCAACATGTGTTGAAATATGGTTGATTTGTGATGGCATCATTGCTGTTTTCAGTAACATTTTTTTTTTCGACATTGAAGAACAGATGAATATAAGAAATAGAGTGACAGACAGACACACAGAATGAGAGAGAGAAAAAAAGAGAGAGAGAGAGAGGGGGGGTGAGAGAGAGTGAGTGAGAGAGAGAGAGTGGGGGGGGAGGTGAGAGAGGGAGAGAGAGAAAGAGAGAGAGAGAGAGAGAGAGAGAGAGGGAGAGAGAGAGAGAGAGAGAGAGAGAGAGAGAGAGAGAGAGAGAGAGAGAGAGGCAGGCAGACAGACAGACAGGGGGAGGGGGAGAGAGAGAGAGAGAGAGAGACGGACAGATAGATAGATAGAGAAAGAAAGAGAGAGAGAAAGGTAGACAGATAGATAGAGAGAGAAAGAGAGGCAGACAGACTGACAGAGAGAGAGACACAGAGAGACAGAGAAAGAGAGACAGACAGAGAGGTAGACAGAGAAAGATAGAGAGGCAGACGTACAGGCATACAGGCAGAGAGAGAGAGAGAGAGGCAGAAAATGAGAAAAGCGAAAGGGAAGAATATACAAAAAGACAATTAAAGAAAGGTTATATACCGTTTTGGCTGAGATATGACTTGTGTTGAGAAAGTGAGTTAACAGGTCTTAAGGTCTTTGAGGAAACCTCTTCTTCAACTTCAGTAGATTTCAGGCAGGGAGGAGGGGGGGGAGAGGTAGGGGGCTATTGAGGAAATAATTTAGTCGAGAGGAAATTTTCTTTCGGCAAAATCCGTTTACGAAATATCCTCAAAACGTCTAGATTTGCCTTGTGCCTCTGTCGTGAAAAGATGTCCATTCTTTATGCTTAAATGAAATTACTCAATTCAGTATGTCTTGAGTCCTTTTAAAAATAATTATTTTGTATTACGTAACATTTAGTTTAATCTTATAATTCTCTCTCGCTCGCTTTCATTCTCTCTCTCTCTCTCTCTCTCTCTCTCTCTCTCTCTCTCTCTCTCTCTCTCTCTCTCTCTCTCTCTCTCTCTCTCTCTCTCTTTCGTTTCTCTCTCTCTCTCTCTCTCTCTCCTCTTTCATATCTCTCTCTTTCTTTCTTCTCTCTCTCTCTCTCTTTCTCTCTCTCTCTCTCTCTCTCTCTCTCTCTCTCTCTCTCTCTCTCTCTCTCTCTCTCTCTCTCTCTCTCTCTCTTTCTACCTACCTACCTACCTACTTACCTATCTGTTTACCAACCTCCGTATATATTCA
>NC_091569.1:32462954-32465454 GCF_042767895.1 Penaeus vannamei | reverse complement strand
TATTGTCATTACTATTTTCATTATCATTATTAGATATTTTATCATTGTTATTATCATGATTATCACTGTTATTACCTTTATTATTATTATTATTATTATCATTATTATTATTATTGTTATTATTATTTTCATTATCATTAGTTGTATTATTATTATTGCTATTATCATTACTATTACCATTATTGTTATAATTATTTTGTTATCATCATGGCTATTATTGTTGTTATTATGATCATTATCATCATTATAATTTTTATTATTATTATTATTATTATTATTATTATCATTATGATTATCATTATCATAATTATTATTACTATTATCATTATCGTTATTATCATAACTATTGTTAATTTTATTGATTATTATCAATTCCATCATTACTATCATTAACGTTATTACTCCTATCATCATCATCGTTATTCTTATAATTTTCTTCATTGTTACCTCATTATCATCATCCTCATCATTATCATTGTAATCATTGTGATGATATTGATTACTTAGTTTAGTTCAGATTTGTTTATTAATTTGTCTTATATTTTTAATTCAGATTTATCGATAGTTGAAACGAATCTAATTTCTATAATGGTTGAAAGTTGCTCTTGATAACACTCCAATAGTTATCTTTTTGGAAGAGATATCTTTTAAGGATGGTGTACATGGCCTTGAACTTTATACTTTAATATTGATTTGAATTTATAAACAGCTGTTGAGCCGCACACCTGTTCACACTACCTACTGCTTGTAGATAAGATTTTTTTTCTTGAATTCAACAGCTGACTTTGTGTAAATTCTTCCTGAAATGGCATTTAATATGAAAACAAAGAGCAGATGATATCTCTTATGGCAGTAATATGTATATGGCATAGACAGACACTCACAGAAACACATATGTATGTTTATTTGTGTTTGTGTGTGTGTGTGCGTGCGTGCGTGCGTGCGTGTGTGTGTGTGTGTGTGTATGTGTGTGTGTGTGTGTGTGTGTGTGTGTGTGTGTGTGTGTGTGTGTGTGTGTGTGTGTGTGTGTGTGTGTGTGTGTGTGTGTGTTTGAGTGTGTGTGTGCGTGTGCGTGTGCGTGTGCGTGTGTATGCATACACATAAATACATTTATATGTATATATATACATACATATATATATATATATATATATATATATATATATATATATATATATTGCAAAATACATATTGATAGAATGAATATATTAGTCTATTAGATTTCTTTTAAAGACCCCTAATTACGTTTGCGATAAAAACACACCCTTATCACTTTGTATAAACATGTAGATAACAGTGATAAGAAATCCAGCGGTTATGATAAGAGGGACCTACATTCCTTTCAATACAAAAAGTAAACTCAGAGTCGTGCAATGATATCGTCCCCACTCCCTCTCTGTTTACCTAATATATATTGATTCATTGCATTTGATTACTTCCTTCTCTAATATACATACTCTTCCACTTACACATGTGTGTGCGACTCTACGCACCTGTCTGTCTCTTTCTCTCTCTCTCTCTCTCTCTGTCTATACATATACATATGTGTGTGCGTGTGTGTGTGTGTGTGTACATACACACACACACACACACACACACACACACACACACATATATATATATATATATATATATATATATATATATATATATGTGTGTGTGTGTGTGTGTGTGTGTGTGTGTGTGTGTGTGTGTGTGTGTGTGTGTGTGTGTGTGTGTGTGCATGTATATATACATATATATATATATATATATATATATATATATATATATATATATATATATATATATATGTATATATATATATATATATATATATATATATTATGTATGTATTATATATATGTATATATATGTGTGTGTGTGTGTGTGTGTGTGTGCGTGTGCAAAATGGGCGTTTCCTTGTATACGAAACCAGGAAAGCACAGTTTCTGCTTATTCTATGTATGCTGTTTACATGTTTCATCCCGGCAGTCTTTATCTGTCTATCTTTCGAGTGCAAAGTTCGCTAAAGGTATTACACATAATCTGGTTGGAAATCTGTTGGCTACATGTTTGCCTATGCCTTTACATGAACCAAATTTTAATCAGATTGGAATGATAATAATAATAATAAAAAAAAACATAATTTTTTTTATAAACACACACAAAACAACCAAATACAAACATTGAAACACACACAAAAATCACACACACTAGCAAGCTGTAGAAAACAAATACACAGAAATACACACACACACACACACACACACACACACACATACACACACAAACACACCCAAACACACACCCATACACCCCCCCACACACACACACACCACACATCCAAACACACACACACACACACAACTCCCCCCCCCCCCCCCCCACACACACAAATCTGTTAACTAGGTCTTGATGGATGCGTGAGTTTGTGTGTGTGTGTGTGTGTGCAAAATGGGCGTTTCCTTGTATACGAAACCAGGAAAGCGCAGTTTCTGCTTATTCTATGTATGCTGTT
>NC_091569.1:32400454-32415454 GCF_042767895.1 Penaeus vannamei | reverse complement strand
CATCCCCTTGCATTGGGCCAAATCCCCTAGAAGTTGTTATATTGCATTTTTTCACATTCTAAAGTCGTGGAGAGAAAGCTAAAAAAAGTTTCCTTTTTTTCTCCCTTCCCGTAAGATGAATAACTTGAAACTTTCTTGTGATTATGATTCCAAATTGACTTTCATGTGGATATATTTCTGACTTAAGAATAGAAGTTCATGCACTTAGGAGCTAATGGGAAATGATAATCTTAATGGGCCTTTGTGATGTTATTTTCCTTCAGTCACGATAAGGATTCCTTATCCTTATAAAAATCTCTATTACATTAAAAAAACGAATCCGATCGAGTAAAAAATATCAAGCTCTGCACATAAAAAAACACACATACTCCCAAACTAACACATAACACACACACACATACACCCAACCTAAAACATAACACACACACATACACACAAACTAACATAACACGCACATACATCCAAACTAACACATAACACACATACACCCAAACTAACACATAACACACACATACACCCAAACTAACACAAAACACACACATACAACCAAACTAACACATAACACATACATACACCCAAACTAACACATAACACATACATGCACCCAAACTAAAATATAACACACACATACACCCAATCTAACACACACACATGCACCCAAACTAACACATAACACACACATATACCCAAAATAACACATACAAACATACACATACACCCAAACTAACACATAACACACACACATACACCTAAACTTACACATAACACACACATACACCTAAGCTAACACATAACACACACATACACCCAAACTAACACACACATACACCCAATCTAACACACACATACACCCAAGCTAACACATAACACACACATACATCCAAACTAACACACACATAACACACACATACACCCAAACTAACACACATACACCCAAACTAACACACATACACCCAAACTAACACATAACACACACATACACCCAAACTAACACACATACACCCAAACTAACACATAACACACACATACAGCCAAACTAACACACACACATACAGCCAAATGCACACATAAACCCAAACTAACACACATACACCCAAACTAACACATACAAACATACACACATACACCCAAGCTAACACATAACACACACATAAATCCAAACTAACACATAAACACATATAACCAAACTAACACACAACACACACAAACACCCAAACTAACGCATAACACTCACATACACCCAAACTAACATATAACACACACACATACACCCAAACTAACATAGAACACACACACATACACCCAAACTAACATATAACACACACATACACCCGAAATAACACATAACACACACATACACCCAAACTAACACATAACAAACACATACACCCAAACTAACACATAACAAACACATATACACCTAAACTAACACATACACCCAAACTAACACATACAAACACACATACACCTAAACTAACACATACACCCAAACTAACACATACAAACACACATACACCTAAACTAACACATACACCCAAACTAACACATACAAACACACATACACCTAAACTAACACATACACCCAAACTAACACATACAAACACACACATACCCCCAAACTATCTTATAACACACACACACACACAAGCACCACCTCTTCATACAAACACACACCCACACCTACACCTCACACAAACACCCCCTTACCCCCGCACAAACAAACAAACCAACACAAACACGCAAATCAAAACACACATATCTGTGACCGTAAGAGAGAAGGAATGACCTGCAGGATTGGCAAGGTCATAAACTGAGATAGAAAATGACCCACCCTCTCTCTCCCCTCCACCCCCAGCCCCCCTTTAACCCCTCTCAACATCCCCTCCCCGCCCCTCCCCCCCTCCATCCCCTCCCAACACCCCTCAACCCCTAAAAAAAACTTCCACCCATCCCCACCTCCCCGTCTCCCCTCCACCCTCCCAACCCCCATCCCCTCTCCACCTCTCCCAACCCCTCCCAACCCCCCTTAACCCCTTCCACCCCTCCCAACCCCCCTTTAACCCCTCCCAACCCCCCTTTAACCCCTCTCAACCCCCCTTTAACCCCTCCCACTCCACCCATCACCCCCCCTCCAAACCTCTCAACCCCCTCCCTCCAACCCCACTCAACCCCCCACTCCCTACCCCCAGCTCCCGGTCGGCGAATGGCATCTGGGAGTGTTGATATCAGTCAACTAACGGCCGGCGTAATGGTCCAGTAAGGCTATGCAAGATGCCTCTCTTGTACAGTAAGTATTAGCCTGCAGCGAGTCAGGCAGCGAGGGCGTCAAGAAACTTATTTTATGTCCTTTTTATTTTTGTTTCCTTTTTCTTATTTTTGCTGTTTATTCTTTTTTCTGTTTCTTTTTTCTTTCTTCTTTTTTCTTTTATTCCTTTTTTCTTTTACTTTATTTTCTGTTTCTTTTTTTCTTTTCTTTTTCCTGTTTCTTTTTTCTTTTCTTTATTTTTTTCTTGTCCTTTTCTTTTTCTTTTTTCTTGTCATTTTCTTTTTTCTTTTCCTTTTCCTTTTTCTTTCTTCTTTTCCCTTTTCTTTCTTTTTCCTTTTCCTCTTTTTTTATCTTTTTCTGTTTCTTTCTTATTCCTTGTTACTAAGAGGGGTATCTTGATCATTGGTATATTAAGGATAAAGAAAATGGTAATAATGTTTTAAATTATGATAATAATGACAATGCTGATGGTAATAACAGGACTAATAATCGATAATGATGATCATAATGATAGTAATAATGGTAATGATTCATAGAAATAACAGCAATGATAACGATAGTAGTAGTAGTAGTACTAATGAAAATGGTAATGATAGTAATGATAATAATAATAAAAATGATAATAATAATAATAATAATAATAACAATAGTAACGATAGTGACAATAATGATAAAATATAATGATAATAATAATAACAATGACAATAATTAAGATAATATTACTATAATAATACTAATAACATTGATAATAACAGAGACGATAAGAAAGAAAGAAAGAGAGAGAGACAGAAAGAGATAGATAGAGATGGATAGATAGAGAGAGAGAGCGAGAGAGAGAGAGAGAGACAGATAGTTAGATAGAGAGAGAGAGCGAGAAAGAGAGAGAGAGAGAGAGAGAGAGAGAGAGAGAGAGAGAGAGAGAGAGAGAGAGAGAGAGAGAGAAAGAGAGAGAGAGAGAGAGAGAGACAGGCAGACAGACAGTCAAACAGAAACAGACACAGAGACAATAGACAAACAGACAGACAGACAGACGGAAAAAAGACACAAAGACATAGACAGAAAAAGAAGGAAGTGGAGTTGACACGCAGGCCTAAGAACAGATGTGCAGACCAGTTAGGGTTTATATGCGTTGTTCCCTCAGCCTAAAAAGCATTTCCCAGCGGGAGAGAGAAAGGGAGGGACACGCTGGCCTTTTATAAGAATGGCGGGTAGGCCTATCGAATACTAATGTGTGTTTGTGTGCTGGTTATCGCATAAGGCCAACTAATGTGTTCCTTTTGGGTTGTGCATTGTAAGGTTTGGGTTCGCCTTATCGCCCAATCCCCTTCCCCCCCATCCCATCCCATCCTAGCCTTCTACTATCCCCTACCCGAACGCCCCCCTACCCCCCCCCCCACACACACACACACACTATGCAGTCACCCTTCACTCTAAATGATCCTTCACCCAATTTTTTTTTTTTTTTTTTTTTTTTTTTTTTAAGTACCCCTATTCCTACCCATGCCCCGTCACTACCCTTCGCTCTCCCTCTCTCCAAATCTCGATCCATCTCTTTCCTTGACCCTTAAACTCCCTACCAGTCCCTTCCCCAACTTCCTTATCTTGTCTCCCTTCTTTACTCCCTTCCCTCTCCTCTCCCTCTTTTATCATCAAGCCTTCTCCTCTTCCTTCCCCTTCTTTTCCCTCTCTTCTCATATCCCATGATTTCCCATCCTCCCTCCCCACCCTTAACCACCTACCCTCCCTTCCTCCTCTTCCCCCTCCCTCCCCTCACCCCCCTTCCCCCCACCCTCTCTTACCCTCGCTCCCCGCACCCTCCCTCCCCTCTCCCTCCCTCCTCCTCCCCCTCTTTCCCCTTCCCTCAACACCCCTCCTCTTCCCTCAGTTCCTGGCAACCTTCCATAGCTCTCTCTGTTCAGCCATTGTTGTTCTTTACGAAACGAAATCTATGCGCGGTTCTAGCCTTCCAGAAATTAGTGTTCTGACCTGAAAGCAATTTCGGGGAAAATTCTAATCGTTTTTTTTTTTTTTTTTTTTTTTTTTTGAGGCCTTGATCTCATCGTCTGAAAATCACTTTAGGCGCGTCAAGATGAGACCCAAGCCGGTTCCTCTAACCGTGTTTGCTCTATAATCACAATGTGTTTGGTTGTTTTAAGCGGGTTGTTTGTACGTCTCTATGCCTGTTTCCGTTGCAGAATCGTGTTGTTGTTGTTGCTTTTTGAATTCTTAGAATATCATTTATATTCTTATTTTATCATGTCCATTGTCATATTATTTGGAATACTTATAAATTTCATGAAAGGCCAATTTTGAAAATCCGTAAGGAAAATAAATAGATACATACATAGTCAGAGAGAGGGAGGGAGGGAGAGACAGAAAGAGGGGAAACAAGTGAGATAGAGAGACAGACACACAGATATAGACAGACAGACAGAAAATAGAGACAGACAGGCACACACACACACACATACAGAGAGAGAGAGAGAGAGAGAGAGAGAGAGAGAGAGAGAGAGAGAGAGAGAGAGAGAGAGAGAGAGAGAGAGAGAGAGAGAAAGTTGGTGAGTGAGAGAGAGAGAGAGAGAGAGAGAGAGTTGGCGAGAGAGAGAGAGAGAGACAAAGAAAGAAGACAGTTTGTGCTCGGATCTTACAGAGAAGATGGGATGGAATAAGAATTAAATTGCCTGAAAAAATAGATAAATTAAGAGAAAAAAACGAAACAAAGAATTCAAAACACAATTATACAGACCATAAGCAACGATATCATAATCAACTACAACAACAACAGCAACATCAACAGCAGTAACAACAACAGCAGCAACAATAACAACAACAACAACAGTAGCAGCAACAACAAAACAAAACGACAAATATCCAAAGTACTAAAACAAATAGGAAATACGTGACATCCGGCAACGAGTGATGAGGAAATTCCATTCGTTCTTATATTCCTGGAAACCCGAGACGCCAACTCAGTACCGTGCATGATGCCGTATCAAGCTGTCGAGCGCTTTTTTTTAATCCTTTGAGCCCTCCGACCCCTGCTGTGTTTACCCTGTGTTGTTACCAGGTCGGTTTCGGGATAAGCGTGATGTCCCAGGCCGCCTTCCGTGACACACTCCCGCGACTCGGCTTTCGGACCCGCGTGACCCGCCTTGCTCTTCTTCTCCCCTTCTCTCCCTCTCTTTCTCTCCGCCCTTCTCTCTTCTGCTTTCTTTTTGTTCTCCCGTTCTGCCCTCTTTGGTAGTGATGACGGCTCCCCAAATTCAATATTTCGTTCCATCTCAGCAAGCTGAAAATCCTCTTTTATCCCTGATTATCGAATTTTAACAGAATTACCTTTTCCCCCATTTTTTTGCTGTTCTTCGCACACGGGAAGAGCGAGAACACCACGAGCAGAAGGGGAAGAAGAAGCAGAAGAAGAAAGAGGAGCAGGAGGAGGAGGAAGAAGCATCCTACCGAGTCGCATCCCTTCGGTAGTAACAGAGCGTACGCCAGGATACACCACACCCGGCCATGGGAGAACGCGGTCCAATCAATACACAGCTGGTTTAGATACTCCGTTCTAACACGTGCACGCTGGTCGAGGGCGAGCTTTGATCCTACGCTGCAGCTGACATTTTTCCACTTTCTTCTCCCAGTGTGTGTCTGTGGGGACAGTGGACCCCGTCGATAAGAAGTTACAGAAGAAAATAGGAATCCAGAGGCAGGGAAACGCGACTTGGGGATGCGGGAATTTGACTTTTGTAATGAGCGGCTTCAAAGGGTGGACGAAAAATCTTGTGATTGCGTTCACGAAATGGGTTGCTTTCTAAATCGATGTTCGTAATAGACTTTGTGTTTTGGTCGCGAAAGAGCTTTGCGGATAGCAGTATGTCTTCATGTTTTACTTTCTTGGGAACGTTAATCTGATCATTTGTTGTGAGGATACAAACAGAGGCACGCACACACAAACACGTATGTGTGTTTGTTTAACGCGGTTGAATTTCTGGCTTGTATTTCCAGCGTTATTTGTCTTGCAGATTAGAGTCAGCAATCCTGTTACAAGTCTCAGCAGATAACAAGCTTTCTCCAAAGCGTAGAACACACGATGTTTTGTTTGTGTTTCTCCCAAGACGACGAGAGCGCTTAGTACTAATCTAAAGGCAATTAGGTTTCTTTCATTCATCGGATCGCTGGTGAGACTGTGACCATCGCAGAACCTGGGAACGTTGTCTGTTGTGCATAGAAATTGGTATAATTGCATGTCTGTGCTCTCTTCCGGCACCGAAACAGGCACGGCAGGTATTTCTAAGTATACGATTTTTTCTTCGTCGCTGTTTTCGTGTCTTTCTTATCTCTTCTTCTTCTTCGAAACCTTCTTCCTTTTATTCTCCTTCTCCTTCCTCTTCTTTCTTCTTCTTCGCCATCGTCTTCGTTTTTTCTTCGTCTTCGCCTTTGTCTCCGTCTCCTTCTTTGTCTTTGTCTTCTTCTTCTCCTCCTCCTTTTTCTTCTTCCTCTTCCTCTTCTCCTTCTTCCTCTTCCTCTCCCCTCACATAAATCATATATAAAGTACTTCTTCATCTTTTCCCTTTTTCTTTAAGACGGTTTGTTCCATGCCTTTGGAGACGGCGCAGCAATGTCCTTGTACTCCGAAAAAGGAAATGATTTTGATGTAGAGAAACTCCCAGTGTTGTCGTTGGTGTGGAATGAACATGTGATCCCAGAGGAAAGAGTATAACTTGGGTTCAACTCAACTCTTGTAGGTGAACAATACATGGTGATTATTTTTCTGTTGGTTTGCGTTACATCTTAATGAGGACAAAGTATATCCAGGGACACAGACACACAAACACACAACGCATATGCATACACACGCACACACACACACAGCAAGAGAGTGAGAGAGAGGGGGGTGGAGGGAGGGAGAGAGAGAGAGGGAGAGGGAGAGAGAGGGGAGAGAGGGAGAGAGAGAGAGAGAGAGAGAGAGAGAGAGAGAGAGAGAGAGAGAGAGAGAGAGAGAGAGAGAGAGAGAGAAAGAGAGAAAGAGAGAAAGAGAGAGAGGGAGAGGGAGAGAGGGAGAGAGAGAGAGAGAGAGAGACAGAGAGACAGAGAGAGAGAAGCAGACGTCAATATTATTGTTATTATTATTATCATTATTATCCTTGTTATTATCATTATCATTATTATTATTATTATTATTATTATTATTATTATTATTATTATTATTATTATTATTATTATCATTATTATCATTTTCATTGTTATCTACATTTGTATTATTATTACTCTTATTATTATCATAGTTCTTATTATTATTGTTATTGTAACTATTATTATTATCATTGTTATTATCATTATCATTGTTATCTGTAATAATGATGATAACATGATTATTGATACCTAGCATTGTTATTATTACCATTAACATTATTATTATTATTAACATTAGCATTAGAGTTGTCATTATCATTTTCATCCTTACTGTGATGGTGATAATTACGAAAACGATGATGATGATGATGATAATGATGATGATAAGAAGATTGTGATAATATGATAATAATAGTAATAAAGATAAGAATGATGATAAGAATAATGATATTACTCATGATGATGATAATAAGGATGATGATGATAATGATAATGATGGTGAAGATAAAGATGAAGATGAAGATGAAGAAGATTAAGCTGAAGATGAAGGTGAATATGAGGATGAGGACGATGATTATGGGAATCAAGATGAAGATGAAGAAGATGAAAATGAAGATGAAGATGAAGGTGAAAAAGATAAACAGGAAGATGAGGATGAGGAAGATGAAGATGAAGGTGATGATGAAAATGATGAAGATCATGGTGATGTTGATGATGATGATGGTGATTATCATATAAGCAGTGATATTGTTGATGATTATCATGTTGACGATAACGACAACGGTAATGATATAATGAAATTTACATATCCACAATCGAACAGAGATAGAAACTAACCAAACCAATTAATCAAAACCCAAAAATAATAAAACTTCAAAAGGCATTTCAAGTTTAATTAATTTCCCTGGACAAAGGTATGCGAGCGAGCCATTCATACTAATTAAGATTTCAGCCACAACTATCTCGCACATTAGAGAGCGGATGGTCATTTAAGGGGGTGGGGGGTGGGGATGGGGTGGGGGTGGGGGGGAGGTTGCAGTGCAATGTATCCTTGGCGTTACGTTATCTTTCTTTGCTATCGTTGTTGTGGTGTTTTTATCGTCATCACAGGTCGTCATCATCGTTCTTCTATTCATTTTCATTATCATTGTCATTAATTAAGTTTATCATTATCATTTATGACTATCATTGTTATTATTATGATTTTCGTTATCATGATCTTCGTTTATCACTATCAACGTTATAGTTATGAGTTTCGTTATCATTATCAACACTATTATTGTCATCGTCATCAATATCATTACTGTTCATATACGGCCAGTTTGTCAAGATTGTGCGAGGTCCGACCCAATGAATATTCGTATATATGGACATGTATATACACAGAAATGAAGCCATATCTGTCCATCTGTCTTATAGATATTAATTTATCTATCTTTCCTGTAGATATGCATGTGTAGACTGATAGATTTGTATTTATTTTTGTGTATATGCACGTCTGTATAATGAACATGTTTTGGGTCGAGCCTCACACAATTTTAACAAACCGGCCGATAGTCATTATCATCATGTAATTTGATAATTATTGCCATCTCCTCTATCATTATCATTATCAGTATATGCATTTTCATCATCATTATTCATTACAATATCTTTATCTTTATTTGACATTATCATCGTTATTGTTATGATTATCATCGTTATCATTACCATCACTATCATTATCATCATCATAAATAACAGTAATGCTATTAATAGTCATCATTATTCTCATCGTGGTTAGTAAAAAAAAATATCATTGCCATCTCCACCATCATCATCATTATCATCACATGGTGTAAAGACAGTTTTTATATTTCACTTAAGATTGAAGAAAACGTATTTAAACTTTTTTTCTTCTTCTTCTTCTTTCTTTTTAGCCTGTCTTTGCATTTACCTATTCATTCTTATCGTTATCCTTTCATCATCGCTTATTCTGGTGCGCAACAGTAAGGATCATGTCTATTCATCTCTAGTCTAAGCAGTTATTTTGCAACATTATGGCTCACCTGTCTCAGCACGTTATAAACATTTCGCATTTCTAAACATCGGTTGAACGTTATTAGACAACTTAATTGCACAGCGTCTAGTATATTCAGATAAACTTATAATTTTGACAGTTTGCAATCAGCATTTACACCCAGTCTCTTGGGGTATTTTTACAAAAGCCTTTCTTTTTTTAGGGAAATATTTCAATTATTTTAATTTAGACTAATACGATAGCGCATGCCTATGTAAGTGTATATTTACAGACACTTTATGTCATCTATTCTCCATGTTAAATTTCTCAAGGCAACAGATCAGAGTTCTACAGGAAATGATGAGAAAATGGATGTGTGTTTCAGTGCAAAAAATAAGAATATTCTATGTAAATAATCTTATTCGTCAAATGTCACGGTTAAAACAAAAACATCGGTCATTAGCATTTAACTTCCGTTTCAAAATATTAAAAATGTATTGTTTCTGTAACTATATATATATATATATATATATATATATATATATATATATATATATATATATATATATATATATATGTATATATATATATATATATATATATATATATATATATATATATATATATATATATATATACATTTTTTTTGTAAATTATTATCAATTCTTTTGTTATTAATAAACCGTTTCCCTTTCATTACTAATTCTACTAATTTTCTCCGAAACACAGTGGAAACATCATGTTCAATAAATAGATATTACACATTGACATATGCATAAACAGTCCTCGTTGTGCCGTGTTCAATTCGCGTGCATGAGTCAGCAAAATAAAAATATTTGAAATTTGTGCCCAGCATTTGAACTTTTATCTCTAATGCCACACATCACTTTTCCCGAAATGTGAAATATGTCGACAGCATTCAAAACGAACACGAGACATATAGATTGAAATGGGATATCCAATTTATAATAACAGCAACAGTCGAAATGTTAATGTCAAAAAGATAAAAAGAAAATAAAAGATAAATAGATAAGCAAAATGTTATATGTAAACTAGGCTTATAAGAAAAATAACAACAATAATAATGATAAAACTAATTATGGAATTAATTCACAAACTATCAATCACTCAAATGTCTTACAATCTCCTTCGGAAGATAACATAATCATTGAAAAATTCGACGTTACAAATATCACAAAAAAAAAACAACGAACACACAAGCAAAAGTATTCTTTGTTATGCACCGACTCCTGAAGATATAATGAAGAAGAATATAACGTTAGAATAATATAATATAATATAATATGATAATACATAACGTGAGGATAATGTATACAACAGGAATGGTTCTATATATCTGCGTGGAAATATATAATTCCCTGGACACTAGTTTAGTAATGTAAATGCACAAATTAGCAAAGACGATGGTGCAAATTCACTCTTTTGGTAACCACATGGAATTATTGTTAATATCATTAGTACTGTCATTGATATTAATATTATCCTTATTATTATCATTATCATTAGCATTGGCATTTACTATCATTACTATTACAATTATTGTTGTTATCATTATCATTACTGTTATTGTATATATATATATATATATATATATATATATATATATATATATATATATATATATATATATATATATATATATATATACATATATATATATACATATATATACATATATATGTATATATATATATATATATATATATATATATATATATATATATATATATGTATATATATATATATATACATATATATGTATATATATATGTATGTATGTATGTATACGTACATGTGTGTGTATGTATTGAAATGTACTTGTGTATTTTTGTTAATATACTTGTCGGATTACTCGTGCCTCTCTCTCTCTCTCTCTCTCTCTCTCTCTCTCTCTCTCTCTCTCTCTCTCTCTCTCTCTCTCTCTCTCTCTCTCTCTCTCTCTCTCTCTCTCTCTGTGTGTGTGTGTGTGTGTGTGTGTGTGTGTGTGTGTGTGTGTGTGTGTGTGTGTGTGTGTGTTTGCATTTATTTCCGTGTGGGGGGTAGGGTTTACTTGCATTTATTTGATATTGGTATTAGAATTAGCGCTGACTCTATATTGAAAACGAATCACACGATATGTCATATATGCAGCGGCTATTCTCTTAGATAAAACAGGAAACGGGGGATTTGGCATCCGATTAAAATATTTAATTGAGTTGTGCCGCCGGAGTTGGGAATTTCAAGGAAATAATATCGAATATAGATCTGGACATATGAAGATTATTAATGCTTTGCAAGGTAGAGCATGACTGTATATATGTATATATATACACAATTATATATATGTATACATACATATATATACACACACATGTATATATGTATGTGTGTATGTGTAAATATATATATATATATATATATATATATATATATATATATATATATATATATATATATATATATATATGTATATATATATATATATATATATATATATATATATATATATATATATATATATATACGTATATATCTATGTATGTATATATATATATATCTATATATATATATATATATATGTACACATATATCTATAGATATATGTAGATATATATATATATATATATATATATATATATAGAGAGAGAGAGAGAGAGAGAGAGAGAGAGAGAGAGAGAGAGAGAAAGAAAGAGAGAGAGAGAGAGAGAGAGAAGGAGGGAGGGGAAACCAGTAAAACTAACAACCGATGCAGTAAACTTTTATGCAGCTAGTTAAACAATTTTGTCCATATAATCACAACTTTTTTCACTTAATTCAGAATATTAGGGGTTGGACCCTTTTATGTTACAATAAATCTCGTTTCTCTTTCGTAACATAAAACAATTATTCTCACGCACTAAAAAAAAAAAAAAAAAAAAAAAAAAGTTTACGATTTCCCGTCTCTCTGTGGATTCATACTTTCATAGTTTCACGTCAAAGTACGATTTATAAAGAAGAACAAACGTGAAAAAGTCAAAAGGTGATACAAAACTATGTGACAGTTCTTGTATGATATATGAAATAAAGTTTACGAGAGAGAGGGAAAGATAGAGAGGGAGAGAGGAGGGGGAGTGGATGGGAGAGAGAGAGAGAGAGAGAGAGAGAGAGAGAGAGAGAGAGAGAGAGAGAGCGAGAGAGAGAGAGAGAGAGGGAGAGAGAGAGAGAGGGAGAGGGAGATAGAGAGGGAGAGAGAAGAGGGAGTGGATGAGAGAGAGAAAGAGAGAGAGAATGACAGAGACAGAGGGAGACAGAGAGAGAGTGTGTGTGTGTGTGAGAAAGAGAGAGAGAGAGACAATGGCAGAGACAGAGAGAGAAAGAAAAAAGGGAGAGGTACACCAGATTCCACTTCCATATTTGTTCACTTCGGGTTTCACAGGATAATGCCATCAATGCATGTACAAACTAACATATATCCCTGTGCCAAATCCAAAAACAATTTATACAAAAAATTCTCTGAAAAGTTCCTTTTCCAAAAATATATTTCATAACAAAGCAGTAATATCGGGATTATAATGGCTTTGTTATATAATGATAGCACTGTAATGTTATAAAGCAATAATACCATCATTTTACAAACACCATGATGACACTATCTTACTAACACCATGATGACATTATATTACTAACACCATGACACTATTTTACTAACACCATGATGACACTATCTTACTAACACCATGATGACACTATCTTACTAACACCATGATGACACCATTTTACTAACACCATGATGACACTATATTACTAACACCATGATGGCACTGATTTACTAGCACCATGATGACACTATATTACTAACACCATGATGAGACTCTTTTACAAACACCTGATGACACCATTTAACTAACACCATGATGGCACTATCTTACTAACACCATGATTCCACTATTTTACTAACCCCATGATGACACTATTTTACAAACACCTGATGACACTATCTTACTAACACCATGATGACACTATTTTACTAACATGATGACACGGCTATCAATTATTTCCCAACCACATAATTTCAGATATCACATAAGTTTGTTTACTGGTAATTATATCTTCATTCGATTTACAGCGGCCATTAATATCTTTCCACGGAAATAAATGGCCATACCTTCTCTACCACCAAGCGATATAATCATTGCATCAATAAAAAAATGTAAATTAGTATGCATGTATTATAGGCAATACATGTCCCTGTATTTATACCAACACATACACACACAGACACTCACACACATACACACACATAGGTACGCAAACACATATATAGATAAAGAAATATATATATGGATAATGATATAGATAGATAGAAAATATATACACATATTATCATCATCATCATTATATCATTAATATTATGATCAACATATTATCCTTATTATTATTATTACTATCATTCTTATTCTTATTATTGTTATAATTATTGTTACATTATCATTAGTATCATTATTACTATTATAATTATTATTATCATCATTATTATTTTATTATTATTATTATTATCATCATTATTATTATCATCATCATTATTATCATCATTATGACCCTTTCTTATTAATATCACATCTTGATCATAATCATCATTATCATGATCCTTATTAATGTCATTATCATTATCACTATTATTAATATTATAATCATGATTTTATTATTATTATTATTATAATTACTGTTATCATTATCATTGATATTATCATCATCATTATAACTGATGTTCTTATCTTTAGCAATCTTATCATTACTATCATTATTCTCATTATCATTTTTATTATCATCATTATTATTATTGTTAATCTTATTATTATTATTATTATTATTATTATTATTATTATCATTATCATTATTATTGCTGTTGTTATTTCCATAAATCTTATTATTATTATCATTATCATTGTTATTATTACTATTATTATTATTTATATTATTATTATCATTGCTGTTATTATCATTATTATCATTATCATTGTTATTATTACTATTATCATTATCATAACTACTATTTTTTGTCATTATTATTACTATCATTATTAATATCATGATCACCATCATTATACATATCAGTAATATTAGTATAATCCTCCTTATCCGTATTATCCCTAATAATTCTTTATTGTTATCAAAATCTTACTGAGAAATGCTACTAAAACTTGGAATCAATTCACTCTTATTAACGTTATTATTATAAAACTATTCACCTATTATCAAAAGATACAATATATAAATCTACTATTATTATTCCAGAATGTATACTAAGTTCCATATACTTGGCTGATAAGGAACTCTTGTTTCTATTACTATCCTTAAGTTAGGAAAGCTTGTTACGAAAATAACTATACATTCCAAAAAATAACAAAATGCAGAAGGGAGATTAAAGCAGCATAAACACATACACTAAAAGAAGGTAATTTGGACTAATACCTAAAAAAAAAAAAAAAAAAAAAAAATGAAATTTGTGCGCAGTATACACATGGAGAGGTGGAATATCAGGTGGAGAAGAAAACAATTATCAAGAGAAGCGAAGAGAATGGAGAGATACTTTGCCGTCGCCCTCCTAAGACAATGGTAGAGGTAA
>NC_091569.1:32392954-32395454 GCF_042767895.1 Penaeus vannamei | reverse complement strand
CTTCTTTCTTTTTTCCTTTTTTGATTTTTTTTTCATCTTTTTGTTGTATTTCCACACTTCTTTCTGTTTTTTTCCTGTCTATATTTCCTTTCTCTTCCTTTTATCTGTATCAATTGGTTCTTTTACTCTTTTTCTTCTTCTTTTCTTCAACCACCACCACCACCTCCTCCACCACCAACCATTCCCTCCACTACCACCATCCCCTTCCACCTTCCTCCACCCCCTCCACCTACCGCCATCCCCTCCACCACCAACCATTCCCTCCACCACCAACCACTCCCTCCACCTTCCTCTACCACCAACCAGCCCCTCCTCCACCCCCTCCACCTTCCGAATTGATACCATCGTTGTCTTGAGGAACGCTGCGGTCCAAACCCATCGCCGAGTTTCCTCACTGGAGCCAATATCATCCTCTGGGTCGTATTTATACTTCACTACTGAGGTCATCGGGCAGCTGACAGTGATAACGATGACAGGTGAGAGACCAAGGTAAAGGGGGTAAGGATGGGCTTTTTTTTTATCAGCATCGATAGTGTTTTTGTTGTTGCTCTGCTGTTTTTGCCTTTATTGGTGTTATTATCGTTATCGTAAGCATTATCTTGATCATCACCACCGTTTTGTTGACGTGATTATTTTATTAGTTTTATTATCATCAATTATAATAGAAGTGGCGATTACAATAGCATTGCCAAAAAAAAATCAATTATAATAAAGCAAAAACAAAAACAAAACATAAACAACGGTAGATGCGACAAAAATAACAATAAAGCGACAAAACAACAACAAAAGCAGCAAAAATAACAATAAAGTGACAAAAACAACAACAGAAGCAACCAAAATAACAATAAAGCAACAAAACAACAACAGAAGCAACAAAACAACAGCAGGGGCGACAAAAGCAACAACAAGACATCTAACCCATTTAACCTTGCATTGTTCAATTCAAACTTCAATACGAAATGCATTCTGCAAAGAGATATAAAAAGCAATTTCGCAACTAGAATGTTTTGAAATAGTTACATAACTTCATACGATTTGGCAGTAAATAAATAACAAAAATACTGAGAGATGAGATGAGAGAGAGAAATATATATAATATATATATATATATATATATATATATATATATATATATATATATATATAATGGTTGAACGGATAGTTAAATGACAAAAAATAAACAAAATAAACATATACATCATCTCTCCTGACTATTGCGAGAAAAAAAAAATCTGCAAAAAATATTATTATAATTTTGGGCATTTTGCATACCAAAGATCTCAATTCCGATCATAGCATTCATTTAGCAGCAATTAGCTAGGAGATGTTTCTTCATAAATTTAATTAGAGGAGCAGATTTGCAACTATAGATTAATTGCACCTTATTAGGCTCCGCGCGCTAAGCAGATAATAACTTGTGCATAATTATGGCATTATCCCTAAAAGGCATAAAGACGAGAAACGCTACACTATACTTGTTTTTTTGTTTTTTTCCTTGTGTATTTTTTCTTAATGTTTTTCTTTTAGCTTTTTATATTATTGCCATGTAGTGTTTCGTTATACAGTAACGTATAAAACTACCGCCGGATATTAACTTTTGTGTGTGTTTGTGTGTGTGTTTTTTTTTTTTTGTGTGTGGGTTTGTGTGTTTGTGTATGTGTCTGTTTTTATTTATTTTTTTATTTATTTATTTATTTATTATTTATTTATCTTTTTTATTATTTGTGTGTGTGTGTGTATGTGTGTGTGTGTGTGTGTGTGTGTGGTGTGTGTGTGTGTGTGTGTGTGTATGTGTGTGTGTTTTTGTGTGTGTGTGGGTTTGTGCACGCTCGAGTGTGCGTGCGTGCTCTGGAAACTCTCTAGAATGCAAGATTCCCCTTGTTTTAATTTTTCCGTCACTTGCATGTCATCCACTTCCTTCTAAATCCTTCCCTTCATAAAAATTGTCCCTCTTACTTCATAGTCCAACTACAGCTTGACTTTTCATTGATATTCATTTGTTTGAAGCTTTGGTAGATTGCAGAATGATCCTATCAGCTTTATGCAGGAATTACTCTGAATATTAATTTGTTGGAAAATATATCCTCTCACAGATACCTTTATATCCCATGGCGGAATAATGCGGTAGACTAATTCTATAAACATTCACGGGATTGCGTCATTTAGGAGTATTCGTTAACGTGTATCGACTGTTTCCTCTGCGTACCATGTATCTTTTTACTGGGGTCTGATGATGTGTAGGTGACAGTAATGTGTAACCTGGTTTATTGGCTATATATATATATATATATATATATATATATATATATATATATATATATATATATATATATATATATATATATATTGTTAGAGTCAGTTATCTTTATGGGATTCATCATTTTCCTAGCAGATACAGAGCTGATTCCTCGTCTAGATGTAGATAATGTCTAAGGAATGAATTAAATCAAGCTTGTGATCTCGACGGGTATATTCCCTTATTTACGGGGGCCACTATAGG
>NC_091569.1:32352954-32355454 GCF_042767895.1 Penaeus vannamei | reverse complement strand
ATTCGACTTATAATTTAAACAGCTTTCCATTTTCTTGTTTCTAATAATTTCTAAAAGCCTCTGCGATCACCTGCTTTTAGTTAGAGAGAGTCGAGGAAGGCCCGAGTTCTGCTAAAAGCATTGTAATAATTAAAGTCTTTTACGAACAACAAATATACCTGTATTTCCTTTCTTTAAAGCTTCGAACTGTCAGCAGCAAACTTAGTGCTTAGCAGAAAGTTTGTCATTAATCTTAAAGTTCACCACACGACTGTGTCATAACTTCACGAATATCGACAAGAGTTTTTTACAGTCAAAGGTTTCATGTATAAAAAAAAAAAAGCACCAACTTCTTGGAAGTGTTTTTTCCCGACAACTTTGGTTTTAATAGAATATACAGTTTATCAAGTTAACAAACACTAACAATGTAATTACACCCTAAAATCAAAGCGATTGGCCTTAAGTAATCATTCTTTGAATTCAGACACGTGACATTAGCTCGAGCTCATATTTAATCTTATTTTTCTAAATTGTTTTGATGGGAGTTTGGCTCATTCTAAGAATGTCGTTTTCATCTTTTCCTCCGCAATTATAAAGGAGCTTAAGTAGCATGATGTGATCTCAGTCTATAAGATTACGCGTGACTTACCATAATCACCTAACCAAATCCGCTGCGGTTTGCTGGAAAGGATTCTGTTTTATATCACAGAATAGGATTCTAAAATATATTACATCCCTCATAACCGTATCACTTTTTGTTTCTTTCTCTTTTGTAATTCTCTGTATGGGAATATGAACACACGCACACGCACACGCACACGCACACGCACACGCACACGCACACACACACACACACACACACACACACACACACACACACACACACACACACACACACACACACACACATATATATATATATATATATATATATATATATATATATATATATATATATATATATATATTACACACATATATTAAAATAACTAATCACGAAAGTAGTTGTAGAACTAGTAAAGATAAAAGTAGTTGTAAAAATAGCACTACTACTGCTGGTACTGCTTCTCCTGTTGCCACACTTAATAACTCCAGTTAGTTACAAAAAAAAAAATAGGGAAGTCAGTCTCTTAATCTTCGTCAAGTTTAACTGTTTCCAAAGAGAAAGATCTCTTAATTGCTACATTGTTATCGCGGGTAACAGACCGGTCTTGAAAACCCCGCAGGCATTTTTCATTATCCTGCTTAACAAAAAGGCTGATGGTGGAATCTCTTCGGATCGGCCAAGCACGAGCACCCAATCGGCGAATATGGCAATCCTACATCTGTATGACCGCGCACTTGAAGTCTACGAGTGCGATAAGAACACTCATGCGGTCATATTCAATTATGAGGATAATTCCTCAGCGGCCTCCTCATTCCATATTGGAGCTCCTCGCCTGAGCCATTAATCTCCCGGGCTTGCACTTTTCACTCCTGACGTGCACGCTGCCGTCGCCCTCCCCTTCCGCCTCTACGGAAGTCACCAGCAACGAGGGAGAAGGGGTTCAGGAAAGCTTGGCCAGGGGAGGGGGTGAACGTGTGGGACTCTTGGGGAGAAGGGGGGTGTAGGATCCTTGGGGAGAATGGGGGGTGTAGGATCCTTGGGGAGATTGGGGGGTGTAGGATCCTTAGGGAGATTGGGGGTGTAGGATCCTTGGTGAGATAGGGAGGGATGTAGGACCCTTGGTTAAAGAAGAGAGAAAGGGAAGGGAAGGGGGGGTTAGTTGGGTTGGGGCGAAGGATGTGTAGGTCCGCACCAGAAGAGGTAGGACATTGCTATTTCTTCAGCCTTAGTCTATACGGAAGTCAACATCCACGGGCGATCGAAGACGAGGTCAGCGATGCCTTCAGGTCAGCATTATGTACAACTTCTGGTGGCCATTCGAAAGACAAAGGGGGAAAGGCCCGAGTATTCACATAAACAGAATATCATTATGTTCCACTATCTTTGCCCATCACGTTGCTCCAACCGCTCCTGACATTCCCCGAACGTTATGGAGCTCCCACAAAAACGGGTTCTGATTCTGTCGCAGGACATAAAGTTGCGTCCCATAACAATCGCATCCTCTTTGGATAGGAGTCTTGTCTCCATGGGCCAGGTGCTCGTTTGTTCTTGTGAATGAAAAAAGAGGGAGAGAAAAAAATATAACGAGGGGAAAAAAGAAGATTCCAGATATTCCTGTATACATAACCAGAAAGTATAGTTCTCTTTTCCTCTAACAACTAACCCACGGGAGTTCAAACTGATGACCGATGCTGTTTCACAATATCAGACAACAATCCCTGTGTGCAGTTCCTCCGATCGGCACAATGTCTGTCGTTATCAAGAATTCCGTCCTAATTCCTCCGAGATTTATAACGATTTTTTTTTCTTTTTTCATTTTCACATCCGGTGCACACTCCTGGCACAAAATGTTGGAATAATGAGCAAAAGACTCATGAACAGCGCGTATTATTTCATCATTATCCCTCGCCTCAT
>NC_091569.1:32320454-32322954 GCF_042767895.1 Penaeus vannamei | reverse complement strand
AGGGAGAGGGTGAGAGGGAGAGGGAGACGGAGAAGGAGAGAGGGAGGGGAGAGACAAGAGGGAGAGGGAGGGGGGCATTCAGGGAGAGTGAGAGAAAGAAGAGAGAGGGAGGGGGCATTTAGGAAGGGAGAGGGTGAGAGGAAGAGGGAGACGGAGAAGAAGAGAGGGAGGGTGAGGCATTTAGGAAGGGAGAGGGAGGGGGGGGAGCATTTAGGAAGAAAGAGGGAGACGGAGAAGGAGAGAGGGAGGGGAGAGACAAGAGGGAGAGGGAGGGGGGGGGGCATTTAGGAAGGGAGAGGGAGAGAAAGACGAGGGAGGGGGGGGGCATTTAGGAAGGGAGAGGGAGACGGAGAAGAAAAGAGGATGGGAGGCAAGAGGGAGAGGGAGAGAAGGAGAAGGGGAGAGATTATAGAGGGGAAAAGAGAAATGGAGAGAGAGGAGAACGGAGGAGGAGAGAGAAAGGAGTAAGAGAGAATAATCCTAATACATTAAAAAAGAGGGGAAACACAGGAAGAGAAGGTATAGGAAAGAAAGAGAGATATAGGAAAGAAAGAGAAAATAAGAAAGAAAGTTAAATATAAGCGAAAAGAAAAGAAAGAAAGAGAGAGGCCATGCACAGATATAGTAAAGAAAAGGCAGAAAATAGAAATAAATCCAAATAAAAAAGAAATGAAAACGAAGAAGCTACAGGAAACAGAGAAAGAGAACTGTAGAAAAGATACACAAGGAAAGAAAAAAACAGATAAAAGTAGGAGGAGGATATAGAGAAAACAGAAAGCCAAATAAACGCGGAAACAAGAGAAACTGGAAGAGAGAAAGAGAGCGAAAGAGAGAGCGAAGGACAAAGAGCAAAAGCCCTTTCGTCCGGTTAATCCTGACCGGTTAAGAGACCTCAGATAAGTTAATAGGTTAAGTAAACGAAAGAGACAAAGACAAGTGCTCAATCCAAGTCATCATCTTAACCGGAAATCTTCTAGATTATTAAAAATTTATCCCGGATATTGTCAGTGCCGAGAAATCGGTTATAACTTTTTTTATTACTTTCAACCTACCATATAATGGCATTTTAAAGATTATTAAGATATTAGAATTATAAAACTTCCGTAAACTGTTTCATTCTGATTGACGTGATGATATTTATCTGTATTCAAGACAGAGATAGATAGAAAGACAGACACACACACAAACAGACAGGCAGACAAACACACGCACAGACAAGACCTGGTAAAAAAAAAACGTTCTATTAGGAAAGCCCTAATATCTATTAATATTCAAGGCAGATAGACAGAAAGACAGATACAGACACACAGAGAGACAGGCAGACAAACATACACATACATAAGACCTGGTACAGACCTGGCACAAAACACACGTCTATAAAGAAAGCCCCAATATCTATCCATATTCAAGACAGAGATAGACAGAAAGACAGACGCAGACAAACACACAGACAAGACCTGGTACAAAACACACGTCTATAAGGAAAGCCCTAATATCCATCCACATTCAAGACAGAAATAGACAAAAAGACAGACACACACACAGACAGACAGGCAGACAAACACACACACACACACAAGACCTGGTACAAAACACACGTCTCCAAGGAAAGTCCTAATTCTGCGTTAAAGACGAACCAATCACATGTTGTGTGAGGGACAGATGCGATCTAACACTCTTTGTGTATCCCAGAACGTGGAGGGAGAATTCTATAGCGAAGGAGGGATTCAAAGGCCACTGATAACCGATACCAACTGCGCAATTGATAAGTACCTGGTAATCAGCTGTAAAGGTAGTGCTGTTGATAACTAGCTTCTGATAACAGTGATGCTTTATAAATTCAACGTTGGTTCAGGTGAATACGCAGATGTGACTCGTTGTCGCTCTTTCCTGTTGCTTTTTTCTTTCTTTTTCTTTTTCTCTTTCACTCACTTTCTCTCTCTCTCTCTCTCTCTCTCTCTCTCTCTCTCTCTCTCTCTCTCTCTCTCTCTCTCTCTCTCTCTCTCTCTCTCTCTCTCTCTCTCTCCTCCACCCCTCCCTCCTTCTATCCTTTCCGCCCTCCTTCCTTTCTCCTTGTTCCTCCCTTATTCCCTTCCACCCTCCCTCCCTCCCTCTCTCCTTCCTTCTTCCCTCCCTCCCTCTCTCCTTCCTTCCTCCCTCCCTCTCTCCTTTCCTCCATTCTTTCCTTCACCTACTTTCCTTCATTCCCTCCCTCCCTCATCCACTCTCTTTCGTCCCTCCCTCTCTCCTTCCCTCCATCCCTCTCCCTCACCCACTCTCCTTCCTTCGCTCCCTCCCTACCTCACCTACTCTCCTTCCTTCCCTCCCTCCCTCTTCCTCCCTTCCTTCCTCCCTACCTCACCTACTCTCCTTCCTTCCCTCCATCCCTCTTCCTCCCTACCTCACGTACTTTCCTTCCTTCCCTCCCTCCCTCTTCCTCCCTTCCTTCCTCCCTACCTCACCTACTCTCCTTCCTTCCCTCCATCCCTCTTCCTCCCTA
>NC_091569.1:32312954-32315454 GCF_042767895.1 Penaeus vannamei | reverse complement strand
AAATGATGCTAATTGCAATAAAGGTAGTAGTAGTAGTAGTAATAATGATCATGTTACAACAACAATAACATAAATAGTAATGATAATACTGATAATAATAACAATGATGATAATAACAAAATAATAATAATGAAAATGATAATGATAGTATTGATAGTAGTAATAATTATGATAATGATAATACAATAATAAAGATAATAATGATAACAATATATAGTAATAGTAATAATAATGATAATAATGATGATGATGATGATAATGATCATGATAACAATAATGATAACAATAGTAACAATATCATCATAATGATAATGATAATATCAATAATAATGATGATAATAACTAGCGGAAGCCGTGGAAATTCAGCGGAAAAAAGAGGTACACTTTTCTCCCTCTTCCACACTCCTCCTCTCTTCCTCCCACCCCTTCTTCCTTAAAGTTTCCCCGCTTCCTTAGCCCTCTTATCCGCATCTCTGCTCATATCACTTTTATTTTCTTTTTCTTCGAGCCTCCTTCTCCCTTCCCCTTCCCCATACCTTTTCGACTCTCAGTCCCCTCCGTTTCCCTTCTTCTGTCTTCCTTTCCCCATCTCGCTTTTTGCTTTCAGTCCACTTCTCCTTCCTTTCTCCTTCTCCCTCTTTCTTTCCCTTTGCCTTCTTGCTTTCCTTCTCAACCTTCGACCTCGCATAGTTGTGTAAATGATAAATTTATATAAACTGGCGGTCTAACTACTTCAATGTATTCTACCTTTTTCGATGTGATAATTATGATAATATCAGTCACAATAATAATAATGATAACTAACAACAAAAATAATAATGGCGATGATAATTGTGGTAATGGATTTAGCATAAGATTCGTATATATTCATAATGTGATGCATGCGTGTGTGTGTGTGTGTGTGTGTGTGTGTGTGTGTGTGCGTGTGTGTGTGTGTCTTTCTTTTATAACTATGTTGCTAATTATCAACACATTTTACACCAAGGTGAATCGACTTCACATGAAAAATGATTCCAGTCATAAGATGCTTCTAACTTACGTCAAAATAAGGAAACATTAAGTCCACAGTCACAGGGAGAAGGATATATAATATAAGCTTTATGTGCAAACGGACGAATGGAAGACAAACAGAATCATAATACAAGTAGTAAGACCCATGGGAATTCCGCGAAAAAATACTCTTCTCTCTCTCTATCGCCTCCCTTCCCCTCTCCCTCTCTCTCTTCCTCCCCCCCCTCCCTCTTCCCCCCCTCTCCCTCTTCCTTCGCCTCTCCCTTTCCCTCCCCCTCTCCCTCTTCCTCCCCTCTCCCTCTTCCTTCGTCTCTCCCTCTTCCTTCGCCTCTCTCTCTTCCTTCCCCTCTCCCTCTTCCTTCATCGCCTCTCCCTCTTCCTTCATCGCCTCTCCCTCTTCCTTTCATCGTCTCTCCCTCTTCCTTCATCGCCTCTCCCTCTCCCTCTTCCTTCCCTTCTCCCTCTGTCTTCCTTTTCTTTTCCAGCTCTTCCATTCCATCTTACTCCCAAATCTTCTACATCTGCCTCCTCCCACTTTCCTTCTCTTCCAGCTTAAACTCTCCTACCTCTTCATGCCTATAACTCCTTTCATTCCCACTTCCTTTTCTCCTTCCCCATTCCCCCTTTCTCTTTGTCCCCACTTCCCCTTCTATTCTCTCTCTCTCCCTTCATTTCTCGTTCCACATTCCCCCTTTCTCTCTATGCCTCATTCCCCTTCCATTCTCTCTCTCTCTCTCTCTCTTCCTTTCTCCTTCCCTATTTCAACTTTATCTTTAAGCCTACTTCTCCTTCCATTCTCTCTCTTTTTCCCTTCCTTTCTCCTTTCCCTTTCTTTTTAATCCACTTTGCCTTCCATTCTCTCTCTTTCCCTTCCTTTCTCCTTCCCCATTTCCCCTTTCTCTTTAAGCCCACTTCCCCTTCCATTCTCTCTCTCTCTCTCTCTCTTCCTTTCTCCTTCCCCATTTCTCCTTTCTCTTTAAGCCCACATCCCCTTCCATTCTCTCTCTCTCTGTCTCCCTTTCTCCTTCCCCATTTCTCCTTTCTCTTTAAGCCCACATCCCCTTCCATTCTCTCTCTCCCTTCTTTTCTCCTTCCCCATTTCCCCTTTCTCTCTAAGCCTACTTCCCCTTCCATTCTCTCTCTCTCTCTCTTCCTTTCTCCTTTCCCTTTCTCTTTATGCCCACTTCCCCTTCCATTCTCTCTCTCTCTCTCTCCCTTTCTCCTTCCCCATTTCCCCTTTCTCTTTAAGCTTACTTCCCCTTCCATTCTCTCTCTCTCTCCCTTCCTTCTCCCTATCCTTCCTACCTCCCTTCTTTAGCTCCCTCCTCGGATAGTCTTGTAAATAATAAATGTGCGTGAACTTGTCTAACTACTACCGTGCAGCGTACTTGCCTCGAAAAATCATAGCAACAACAATACGGATAATAATAGAATCAGAACAGGATTCTCGTGGATTCGTAATATCATACATGTGTGTGTGTTTGTGCGT
>NC_091569.1:32297954-32300454 GCF_042767895.1 Penaeus vannamei | reverse complement strand
TATATATATATATATATATATATATATAAATATGTATATGATATACATGTATATATATATATATATATATATATATATATATATATATATATATATATATATATATATATATATAACTTTATATATAACAGGATTCAAGCGAATTCCATTTTCCACGATTCCAAAGAATCTTATCTTGCAGAGAATCCCAGACTGTCTTGTGCTTTTCTGCTTTGATAAAGTAAATAACAACTTTCACTTGAAACATTTTTCCGTACACTTCATAGTTTTTATTTTCTCTACCTTCTTGCCCACTTACCAGTTTTTTAAAAACATACTGATTGTTACTTGCAACTTCGGTATAGTTAGAAAACTTGAAGCATTAATTTTGGAACGACCTTCGTGCATGTGTGTATATATATATATATATATATATATATATATATATATATATATATATATATATATATATATATATATATATATATATATATATATATATATATATATATATATATATATATATATGCATATAAAATATACATATATATACATGCACAAAGGTCGTTCCAAAAATAATGCTTCATGATGAAATTCTTTGGAATCGTGGAAACTGGAATTCCCTTGAATCCTGTTATATGTAAAGTTATTTGGATTTTTGTTGGAAAATTAAATTGGTTGGAATGATGGAGGAGTAATTTTGAATTAAAATTCCTGGAATGAATATATAAGATCCTGTGCTATTTAAGCCATCTAGTGAGGGATATTATGTGAATCGTCAAACTTAAGGCTTTGATGTTTTCAGTGCTAGTACTCTAACCTCAAGTACATAGAAACCACGAGCACAAAGGTATTATTTATTGTTATACCCTGTGTCTGTAGTTTTTAAATGTGTCTTCTTATTTGATTTGTCTATTGTATTGTTGGCTCTTTCAAATACTTATTTTCATAGAGATATTTACTTATTTTACTCAGTTCTACAAAATATATCAGTCATAGCAGGCAGGTCCTCGGAAATCAGCGTCTGGTCGAGCAAGAAAGGCCTCAGATAAAGGTGTATTGTGACAACATCTGGGAAAGTAGAGTATGCTAATCTGAGTAGGGTATACTAATGATATTGGCCACCTACCTTCTGGTCCATCATTCAGAGGTCTGCCTGTCCAAAATAGTGCATAAGGAGAATTGGATGCTAGCTGAACGAGTGTTGCCGAGCATGTAACATAAACAAAGTCCGGGATTTGTTAAGAGAGCTAAGCTTTGTCATGAATGGTTGATATTCGCCACAAGGTGTTGCTCGTGGCCAGGTACAATAACCTCAACTGGCATGTATATCTTTCTGTTGTAATTAATTTCAATCTTATAGAGGATGCAATAACTGGAATTATGTGGAAGAAAACATCATTTGGAGTACAATGTAAATGGGAATGGCTTGGAAAAAGAACCGATTTGGAATAATTGGAGAAGTAGAATAAGTTGAAATGATAAGAGGGATAGATCACTTGAAATCATGGAATTCTATGGAATCATATATATATATGACGGAGTTCCTTGAAGCCACCAATAAGATAAAATCATTTGGAATCACTCGGGAGATTTTTTAACCTGGAATCATACGCGAGACAAAATTACCTGAAAACTCGAGAGGGCGATAGGGAATAACTGGAAATAACAAGGTAAAAGACGTCTTTGTATGCAACATGCGGAAGTTGGCAATACCTATTTTTAAACCCTTGCAACATATCTCAACGCTCCTGAAAGCAAAGCACTAATAATTAGTTTTACTTCCTGTTGAATATTTCGTCAAGCACCACAAGTCTCAGTGGCTCTCAACGTTGCTTCACTGGACTAAGAAGACATTTGCTCACAAGGTCAGTCTACCATGGGAATCGACTCTGCTTCATGTCGTGGGCACTGATACAGAGATATGGTGATGATGAGGACAGGGAAGAGGAGCAGACGAACGAGGAAGCAGAAGAGAAAAGGAGAGAAAGGGGAACAGGTAAATGAGTGTGTTTTAGGGTAACGTGATCGGGGGAGATAAGTGAGAGATTAGTCAACAGTCCCGGTTACTTGTTATCAGATCTGTCTTGTGTGTGTGTGTTTTTTTTTTATTATTATTATTATTATTTTTTTTCCAATTCGTTCCATTTTTTCTCTCTCTTTCACTTGTTTTGTTTTGTTTCTTTATTGATCAAAGATGTTATTGTGCATACCATTATTAGTATTATATCTTTTATCAGTATCATTATTAATGTTATTTTATTATTATATTATTATTATTATTATTATTATTATTATTATTATTATTATTATTATTATTATTATTATTATTATTATTATTATTATTATTATTATTATTATCACTTTCTCATCATTAATATAATTATTTCCGTTGTTGTTATTATCATTGTTTTTTATCCTTATTATAATTATGATTATAATTATTATTATTACTATTATCTTTTCTATTGTTATTATTGTTATAATCATTATTATCATCATTATTCTAGTTACATCATTA
>NC_091569.1:32285454-32292954 GCF_042767895.1 Penaeus vannamei | reverse complement strand
ATCGCTTTATCACAAATCTATCCTCTGATAATGAGAACAATAGTGAAGGGATTCAGTAAAGCATTGTCTGCCTCCAAGAAAATGCCGATGGGAGATAGTGAATTGCAATTGAAAAGAAGAACAAAAGTGACAATATCTCCCAGCAGGATATATATATATATATATATATATATATATATATATATATATATATATATATATATATATATATATATATATATATATATATATATATATATATATATATATATATATGTTTCAACTTATAGACAGAATGCTAGAATCTGTTGCGTTTTTGCAATGATCTATTTAAACTCGTGACCTTTACTAGTATTGTATCTACGATAAAGAAATCACCTAAAACATTTTAGGGGTGAATAATTTTTCGATCATATTTGTTAAAAACAATTAAGGAAATGTACATTTTTCTTGCATTTGCTGCCTGTGAATTAGTTCTAACTACAATAAACAAGGAAGACAGTTTTAATTAATATTAATAAGATCAGGGGGAATGTCACTATAATATTTCCCGTCCATGACCGGAATGCTTGATCAAAGGTCTTAAGAGGAATCTTTATTGCACAGACAAATATAAATCCGAAGATAGTACTAATGAACATTTCACAGATTCCTCGTTCTAATTCCATTTAAAAGTGACGTTGATTTATGCGAAACAATACCGTCTTTGATCGGGTTTAATGAAGGGTCTGATTTGATGAGGGATCTAAGATTAATGCTCGAGGTTGATGATTGATTTGGTTTTATTTCTATTAACATTGCCAACGCCATGTGAGGTGTGGTCGGTTCCTCCGCATGACTGGACAATGGAACGCAGGTTTATATCAACTAAATCGAGATGTATTATACTATCCACGTCAGCCAATGTGAAATCAGAATAGTATTTGCAGTCCTGTAAACATTAGAATTAAAAACATTTGAAAAAAAAATCACCAATATGATTGCTTCTTGGTTAGTTCGAAAATAAATCGTTTTAAAGTTTTGTGTTGAAAAGGGTTGATGATATGTCACAATCCCTTCATCATTTCTCCTCAACTGTCTGAGAAATCCTTTTATCTAATTGCAGTTTTATATCATATAAATGGTATTTTATCGTGCCGTTGGTGATATGCTTAAAATATCCTCATAAGCTCCCTGTGCTCTCTTTAATTTCAAAACATTTTCTACCTTGACATAAACCAAACACAAAATAAAAAAGGAATTTTTTAATTAACTTTTAGAAAATGTAATTCTATGTGTTTGAATGAGCTCCCGCGCGCGTGTGTACATAGATGTGTGTGAGTGTGTGTTTATGTGTGTGTGTGTGTGTGTGTGTGTGTGTGTGTGTGTGTGTGTGTGTGTGTGTGTGTGTGTGTGTGTGTGTGTGTGTGGGTGGGTGGGTGTATGTGTGTGTGTGTGTGTGTGTGTGTGTGTGTGTGTGTGTGTGTGTGTGTGTGTGTGTGTGTGTGTGTGTGTGTGTGTGTGCCGCACGCGTATTTATGTACGAATATCCTGCAATGGCTCCTGTAGCAGTTGTATCTCCCTTCAGGTATAAGATTAATTACACTTATATCATTATAGTGCTCTTATTCGACACCTTATTAACATCCGTCCTTCTTATCTGTCCTCTCGCCGATGGCTCAGCTGGAGTCGTTGCAGTTAATGGCTTTCCTTTGAAGCAGCTCCCACTTGTATTCATCTGCCTGTAATACGCCTTAATTAATTACTTGTCATTAAGGTCCCCGTAATTATTGTACTTATTGCTAGTTGCGTTCCCTGCTGTAATAGAGCTGTAAAATGTGAGAGTTTAGCGAGTCTAGGGCATCGTTGGACGCTCCCATTAGATATTTATTTGAATTATTTATTTTCAAGATTTTTTTTTCAAGCATATGAGTTATCTTTATATTATGGTGAGACTAACGTAACCCGGAAATAATGTATATGTGGTTATTGATAAATTGATAAACAAAAATAATGAAAGCGGGAAAAAAAGAAGAGTAGAAACATATCACTATAACGAAAAGGAAAAACTCTTCAGTAAGATCAAAGTGAAGCCAAAGAGCGGACGCAAAGCAAGCCTGAGCTCCCCTTTAAAAGAGGCTTCAGACCAGACGAAGCTGAGGATCGGTTAGGGTTCGTTGCCGTTATAATGAACCTTGGAGGGAATGCCCGTAGACTTCTCACATCCAACTGCCACAATGCTTACAAAGTGAGGCCCAGAGGTGGTTAGGATTCAGCAGCGCGTGAATAACAATGGCGATTGGTGAGTGTGTGAAGACAGCCAACAGCTCATCGTGTGCGCCTTAATCGAGGCACGCAGGGCTCTCTCTCTCTCTTTCTCGGTCAGTCTGTCTGTGTGTCTGTCTGCCTTTCTCTCTTTCTCTATGTCTGTCTGTCTGCCTTTCTCTCTCTCTCTCTCGCTCTCTCTCTCTCTCTCTCTCTTTCTCTGTCTCTCTCTCTCTCTCTCTCTCTCTCTCTCTCTCTCTCTCTCTCTCGGTCAGTCTGTCTGTATGTCTGTATGCCTTTCTCTTTCTCTATCTAGCTATCTATATCTCGCTCTCGCTCTCGCCCTCTCTCTCTCTCTCTCTCTCGCTCTCGCCCTCTCTCTCTGTCTCTCCGTCTCTCTTTCACTGTCTGTCTCTCTCATTCTCTCTGTCTGTCAGTCTGTCTGTCTGGCTCTCTCTCTCTCTCTCTCTCTCTCTCTCTCTCTCTCTCTCTCTCTCTCTCTCTCTCTCTCTCTCTCTCTCTCTCTCTCTCTCTCTCTCTCTTCCCCTCTCTCTCTTTCTCCCTTTCAAACTCCATCAAGATGTTCCTCCATCTAACATCTTTAGGACTCTGGTCGCCTATCGAGAACTGTTGGACATTGTGATACATCGCATCCGGTATTCCTGTTCACAATAATTAATGGTCGTTATAAAGAGACAAGTTCAAATCAAAGAAAACTTTCCTCGGAGATTCCACTCCATTGAAGGTTTTCTTTTTCTTTTTCTTATATAATCAAGACAGCTCAATAATCGGTACATTTCTGAGTTTTATCGATTCTTTCATATTTCCTAATGGATAATACCACTTTTTAGTATAGTTGATATCTGATACGTTGTAAGATGTATATATTAGTTCCAGAACAGTATTATTGTTATCAGTCAGCGTAATAACGTTAAGAATATCTGTATTATCATAATCTCTCTGTAAATACTTTGAACTGTGGCACTTCTCAGCAGTCTCTCCATTATGTTCATCTAGAAGCCCTTATATAATCAAGTAAACAGCTTTTATAATATGAAAATAAGGTATAACGAGTAAGTTCATTTGATCCCTACAAATAGAACAGGTATTTTGACATGACAAAGAGGATACAGTGTGACCCACATTAATATACATTATTTACAGTACAGATACATGATAAGTCAACAAAATCTACAGGTTTTATTAGGATAAGTTCATTAACTATGTATACTCACCAATAACCATTATAAGTAAGCACTAATCACTATAGAATAATAACATCCTCTACAGCCCCATTAGCATACATAACAAAACTACCGGACACAAAACGCACGCTAATAACCGTCCGCAGCGATGACATTAGCAATTAAAACTGATTGTCACGTCATTTGGCCAGACGTTGATCGACTGGCAAACAACCCTGGATCCGCAGAGGGAGAACAGGGCCAATTACCCAGTGGACATAGGATTACGTGGCAGAGGCTCGGAGCGCATAGGGATAGGTAGTTTGGATAATAAGATGCATCCTTTTGTGGACGAATCTCCGCGAGCCACTGGACCGTCGAAAATGATTTAAAACGTCAAAAAAAAAAAAAAATCGTCACCGTCAGGAATACGAATAACAAAGCAATGACT
Source organism: Penaeus vannamei (assembly GCF_042767895.1). Classification (NCBI taxonomy): domain Eukaryota; kingdom Metazoa; phylum Arthropoda; class Malacostraca; order Decapoda; family Penaeidae; genus Penaeus; species Penaeus vannamei. Next base: position 32,289,096 of record NC_091569.1, on the reverse strand, counting down.
CCCATTTAGTTAGTTCACATAGCGAGAGAAAAAAAATACTGTCCTTTGCCTCTGCAATTGTGTCCCATATATTCTGGACACTATGAATGATATCAGGGTACAACACACATTCAAGAGGTAATAGGAAACGGCTATTTGAGAGCACATAGACTAGCCTCCAAAGGCAGCCTGTAGCCCTGTCTGCGAGGGACTGTAATTGGCAGAAATAGTTGAAATATTCATCCAGCAGTAAGATATAACACTAGAGCTTTCCCTTTCTAGCATTGCAACTGATTGTCAAATATCATAACTTGTTCTTTTATTAATCATATATATTTTCTATTTTATTATAGGTTCCCCCTGCCTTGTGCCTCGACCCATCATATTGCATTTTTTTTTAGATTTATTTTTAATACATTTTCTCATTTTAGATTTAGTTTTAATACGTTTTCTCATTTTAGATTCATTATTGATACATTTTCTAATTTTAGACTAATTTTTGATACATTTTCTAATTTTAGATTCATGTTTAATATATTTTTTTTTTATTTTAGATTAATTTTTGATACATTTTCTCATTTTAGATTCATTTCTAAAACATTTTCTCATTTCACATTCATTTCCAATACATTTTTTTCATTTTAGATTCATGTTTAATCTTTTTTTTTTCATATTAGATTCACGTTTAATACATTTTCTCATTTCTTATTATTTCTTGTAATTAGGTTGTCTTATTACTGCTTCTCGTTAAATTACCTTCAAGAAACGAGATTATTTCCCTGTGGTCCCAATACGACATGCTGAATGAAGCCGTCTGCAACGTCCACATTGCACAGACGAAATGAAGTGTTTAAAAAGGGTTTCGTTGATGCTGTTGTTGTCATTGCTGTTGTTGTTATGATTGTTGTTGTGGTTTTCTTTGTTTGGGGGGTTTTGTCTTTGTTGTGGTGGTGTTCATTGTTGCTGCTGTTTTTGTTGTTGTCATTGTTCTTTTTGTTGTTGTTGCTGTTTTTGTTGTAGTTGTTATTGTTCTTTTCGCTGTTGTTACTGTTATTGTTGTCGTTGTCGTTGTTCTTTTCGTTGTTTTTGCTGTTATTATTGCAGTTGCCGTTGTTCTTTTCGTTGTTGTTACTGTTATTGTTGCTGCTGTCGTTGTTCTTTTCGCTGTTGTTACTGTTATTGTTGTTCTTATCGTTGTTCTTTTCGTTGTTGTTACTGTTATTGTTGTTGTTGTCATTGTTCTTTTCGTTGTAGCTTCTGTTATTGTTGTAGCTGTCATTGTTCTTTTCGTTGTTGTTGCTCTTATTATTGCAGTTGTCGTTGTTCTTGTTGTTCCTTTTTTTGTTTTTTGTCGTTGTTGATTCTGTAAACATTAGAAGGAACAGAAGGAGAATGATTCCCGTTATCGCTTTATGATATTTGCATTCAATTAAAGCTCTTTACACTATTGTCATCATTGTTATTCTCGCTCTTTTCATTATTGTTATTATTACTATTATCATTGTTGTTATGATGTGATGACGATGATGATTATCATTAGTATTATTACTATTATTGTTATCATCATCATTGTTTTATTATCATTGCTATTATCATCATTGTTATTATTATCATTGCTATTATCATTATCCTTTTTATTGTTATTTTCATTGTCATTATTATTATTTTTATTACTATTAATATTATTATCATTATTATTATTATCATCATTATTATTATTATTATTATTATTATTATTATTATTATTATTATTATTATTATTATTATTATTATTATTATTATTATTATTATTATTATTATCATTATTATTATTATCATTATTATTATTATTATTACTATTGTCATTATCATCACTACAATTACCATCATCATTTTTAACATCAATATAGTTTTTACTGTTAATGTTTCTCTTATTAAAATGATAATAAATATTATTTCTATCATAATGACTACCATGATTATTTGACTGCAATGTTTATTGTTGTTATCATTATCTTTATTGTAATTATATTATTATTACTTTTATGATTTTTATTATTGCTATTTTTATTATTATTATTAATGTTATTATTATTTTTTTTAATCATTATCATTTTTTTTGTTATTATTAATATTATCATTATTCTTATTAATATCATTATTATTAGAATCATAATTGTTATTATCATCGTCATCATCATTATCATTATCGTCATCATCATTATTACCATTACTATCAATATGATCATCTACTATTATTATTATCATTATTATTATAATCATATCATTATTGATATTATTATCACTGTTATTACTATTATTATTATTGTTATCATTATCATTATTGTTATTATTATTATCATTATTTTCTTTGACATTTTGCTTTATTCACTCATAAAGCCGAGTTCATCCAGTGATCTTAAGACTTTCATAAGGGTGTGATGGTTTATTTGATGAACAAACTCCTCCTTAGAATATGAGCAGTTCCAAGGAGGACGCACTTCTGAACTTCTTGTGTCTTTAGATTTCCAGGGATTTTACTAATGTACTTTTCCATCTCTTTCTTGACCAGACCAAGAGCGCCCATCACCACTGGTATTGTCGTGGTGTCCATGCCCCACATCCTCTCAATTTTGATTTCTAGATACTTATACTTTGAGAGTTTCTCTGTTGTTTTTTTATCGATGTGTTTCTTTCTGTGGGGACAGACATGTCTATGAGCTGACAAGTTCTCTCTTTTTTGTCCTTGACTACTATGTCGGGCCTGTTAGCCTTGGTTTCTTTGTCAGATTGAATTGACATGTCCCAAAGTATAGTAGCTTCACTGTTTTCTATTGCTGTTGTTGGTTTATGTTCATAATACTTGTCAGTTGCTTCGATGTTGTAGTGTTTACAAATTTCACAATGGGTGTACGCTGCGGCTTTGTTGTGCCTTTGTGTGTACTCTATTCTGGCTAATTCTGAGCAGCCTGAGACGAGATGGTTTATTGTTTCTTGTTGTAGTTGCACGTTCTGCACAATGGGTTGGTATCATCTTTCAAGATTTTGTTTCGATTGTCATTAGTCTTTAGGCACTGATCTTGAGATGCAATGATAAAGCCTTCCGTACATGACTTTTGGCTTAATGTTTTAAGCCATTTGTTCGTTTCCAATCTGTCCACATCATCATTTAACCGTCGTGGATATTGCCCATGTAAAGGCTTTTCTCTCCACCTGGTCTGTAATTGTTCTAGAGCTTGTTCTCTGGCTTTTCTTTCACTCGTCTTACATATTCAGTTGATGGTTCATTTAACGTGATTTCTAAGTCCGGTGTATCGCATTCTCTCTTAAATTTTGCAGACTCTTGGCGTACTGATATTGTGTTTCTTACCCTCTCGCGCTCTTGGACAATGTCTAAGAGCTTGTCCGCCTTGTGATTGATGCATGTGTCAAGACCGATGGTGGTGGTCTTGTAAGTTATTTCAGTCCCTTCCACCAGATATTCTTAGGAGGTACAGTCTATCTACGTCTGCTTTGGGGTGGTGCATTTCCTCCATTGTCAGTAATTCTCTTGTTTTGCGATCCACTTTCTTAAGGTCTTCGACTTTCCAGTTTATCATGTTGAAACTTGACGACTGGGTTTGCAAGGGTGTCAGTTGCATATATTGTCTTAATAGCGTTCAGTTTGATTTAATTAAGCACTGA
>NC_091569.1:32247954-32250454 GCF_042767895.1 Penaeus vannamei | reverse complement strand
TGTGGTGTGGTAGGATGTTGCTTGGTGTTGGTGGTATTGTGTGATGTGGTAGGATGTTGCATGGTGTTGGTGGTATTGTGTGATGTGATAGAATGTTGCATGGTGTTGGTGGTATTGTGCGATGTGGCATGATGTTGCATGGTGTTGGTGGTATTGTGTGATGTGGTAGGATGTTGCATGGTGTTGGTGGTATTGTGTGATGTGGCAGGATGTTGCATGGTGTTGGTGGTATTGTGTGATGTGGTAGGATGTTACATGGTGTTGGTGGTATTGTGTGATGTGGTAGGATGTTACATGGTGTTGGTGGTATTGTGTGATGTGGTAGGATGTTGCATGGTGTTGGTGGTATTGTGCGATGTGGTAGGATGTTGCATGGTGTTGGTGGTATTGTGTGATGTGGTAGGATGTTGCATGGTGTTGGTGGTATTGTGTGATGTGGTAGGATGTTACATGGTGTTGGTGGTATTGTGTGATGTGGTAGGATGTTGCATGGTGTTGGTGGTATTGTGCGATGTGGTAGGATGTTGCATGGTGTTGGTGGTATTGTGTGATGTGGTAGGATGTTGCATGGTGTTGGTGGTATTGTGTGATGTGGTAGGATGTTGCATGGTGTTGGTGGTATTGTGTGATGTGGTAGGATGTTGCATGGTGTTGGTGGTATTGTGTGATGTGGTAGGATGTTGCGTGGTGTTGGTGGTATTGTGTGATGTGGTAGGATGTTGCGTGGTGTTGGTGGTATTGTGTGATGTGGTAGGATGTTGCATGGTGTTGGTGGTATTGTGCGATGTGGTAGGATGTTGCATGGTGTTGGTGGTATTGTGTGATGTGGTAGGATGTTGCGTGGTGTTGGTGTTATTGTGTGATGTGGTAGGATGTTGCATGGTGTTGGTGGTATTGTGCGATGTGGTAGGATGTTGCATGGTGTTGGTGGTATTGTGTGATGTGGTAGGATGTTGCATGGTGTTGGTGGTATTGTGCGATGTGGTAGGATGTTGCATGGTGTTGGTGGTATTGTGCGATGTGGTAGGATGTTACATGGTGTTGGTGGTATTGTGTGATGTGGTAGGATGTTACATGGTGTTGGTGGTATTGTGTGATGTGGTAGGATGTTACGTGGTGTTGGTGGTATTGTGTGATGTGGTAGGATGTTGCATGGTGTTGGTGGTATTGTGTGATGTGGTAGGATGTTGCATGATGGTGGTGGTATTGTGTGATGTGGTAGGATGTTACATGGTGTTGGTGGTATTGTGTGATGTGGTAGGGTGTTACATGGTGTTGGTGGTATTGTGTGATGTGCTAGGATGTTGCATGGTGTTGGTGGTATTGTGTGATGTGGTAGGATGTTGCATGGTGTTGGTGGTATTGTGTCATGTGGTAAGGTGTTACATGGTGTTGGTTGTATTGTGTGATGTGGTAGGATGTAGAATGGTGTTGGTGGTATTGTGTAATGTGGTAAGATGTTGCATGGTGTTGGTGGTATTGTGTGATGTGATAGGATGTTGCATGGTGTTGGTGGTATTGTGCGATGTGGTAGGATGTTGCATGGTGTTGGTGGTATTGTGTGATGTGGTAGGATGTTGCATGGTGTTGGTGGTATTGTGTGATGTGGCAGGATGTTGCATGGTGTTGGTGGTATTGTGTGATGTGGTAGGATGTTACATGGTGTTGGTGGTATTGTGTGATGTGGTAGGATGTTACATGGTGTTGGTGGTATTGTGTGATGTGGTAGGATGTTGCATGGTGTTGGTGGTATTGTGTGATGTGGTAGGATGTTGCATGGTGTTGGTGGTATTGTGTGATGTGGTAGGATGTTGCATGGTGTTGGTGGTATTGTGTGATGTGGTAGGGTGTTACATGGTGTTGGTGGTATTGTGTGATGTGGTAGGATGTTGCATGGTGTTGGGCGTATTGTGTGATGTGGTACGATGTTGCATGGTGTTGGTCGTATTGTGTGATGTGGTAGGATGTTGCATGGTGTTGGTTGTATTGTGTGATGTGGTAGGTTGTTGCTTGGTGTTGGTGGTATTGTGTGATGTGGTAGGATGTTGGATGGTGTTGGTGGTATTGTGTGATGTGGTAGGGTGTTGCATGGTGTTGGTGGTATTGTGTGATGTGGTAGGATGTTGCATGGTGTTGGTGGTATTGTGTGATGTGATAGGATGTTGCATGGTGTTGGTGGTATTGTGCGATGTGGTAGGATGTTGCATGGTGTTGGTGGTATTGTGCGATGTGGTAGGATGTTACATGGTGTTGGTGTTATTGTGCGATGTGGTAGGATGTTGCATGGTGTTGGTGGTATTGTGCGATGTGGTAGGATGCTGCATGGTGTTGGTGGTATTGTGTGATGTGGTAGGATGTTGCATGGTGTTGGTGGTATTGTGCGATGTGGTAGGATGTTGCATGGTGTTGGTGGTCTTGTGCGATGTGGTAGGATGTTACATGGTGTTGGTGGTATTGTGTGATGTGGTAGGATGTTACATGGTGTTGGTGGTATTGTGTG
>NC_091569.1:32222954-32225454 GCF_042767895.1 Penaeus vannamei | reverse complement strand
TCTCTCTTCTCTTTTCTCTCTCGCTCTCTCTCTCTCTCTCTCTCTCTCTCTCTCTCTCTCTCTCTCTCTCTCTCTCTATCTATCTATCTATCTCTCTCTCTCTCTCTCTCTCTCTCTCTCTCTCTCTCTCTCTCTCTCTCTCTCTCTCTCTCTTTGCGTGGAGGAAAATTATGATGGAGATAAATTTGAAAGTGGGGAAAAAAGGTAAGTGGGTGTACTTTTGAACGGTGGGAGGAAAGGAGGGAAGAGTAAGTAGAGAATTAAAGGAAAGAGGAGAGAGTAGAAATGAGAGAAGGGGAAAAAAGGGATAGAGACAAGAAGAAAGCTGGTAAAAAGGGGAGGAGAGCGCCAGAGGAAGAAAATGAAGAGAAGATGACGAAAGGAAAGCAGAAAGAAAAGAGGAGGAAGAAGATGAGAAAGAAAACCCAAGTAAGGAAATGGCCGGGAAGAGAGAAAGGAAGAAAAAGGATTCGGGGAGAAAAGAAGGAAAAGATAAGGAGGAAAGAAAGAGGAAGGGATTGGTAGTAAAGGAAGAAGATATAGGAAAAGGAGAGAATAAGGTAAGAAATAATCGGAAGATAAAGAGGACGAAGGAGAAGGAAGTAAAAGGAAATGAAGAGAAAGATGGGCTCAGAAAGGGATAAGGGGAGAAGAGAGAGGTAAAAAAAAGAAGAAGAAGAGGGGAGTAAAGGAACGAAAGGAGAAAAGAAAAGAGATGAAAAGACGGGAAAAGAGAGCAGAGAGAAGGAGGAAGAGAAGAGTTAGCAAGAACGAGAAAAAGATCGAGGAGACAGATAAAAGAGGAGCAGGTGCAAAGAAACGCTAAATGGGGAAGGGAGACGGATTGTAAGAGAGTTAGAAAGATAACGGGGAAGAGGCACAATAGGATGAAAAGAACAGTTGAACAAAAGAACGTCGGGAAGAGGAGCGGGAGAAGGGAAAGGGCGAGAGGAGCGAATAACGACCCCGAGGAGAAGCATGCCAATATTTTTAGAAAACGACCAGCGATATCGTCGTCAATCCTTCATCACATCCGGGAATGCTGGTCGCGGCGCGTCTTCGAGAGCCCCGGCGTCTTATGAGGATTTCGTGAGGGTTTCGGCCGCCGCTGTCGCATTTCAGGCGGGGCCGTTGCTAGAGCCAAAAGGACGCTCCCTTCACCTTTCGCCTCTCGAGCCAACCTGCAACTTCCTGCCGTCCGGGACCTGGAGGAGTTCATCCCGTGCCGCGTTCCCCTGCACTTACTCAACTGTGAACTTGTTTTCCGCCACGCCAGCAGCTTAGACCCGTTGCCTGGTGCTCATTTCTCCTCGTCCCGCCCCTCACGAGGCTACTTACACTCCTCACTGCTCGTCGCGGCTCGTCTACGGTGCTCTGGCGGAGCGGATGCCTCGCCAACGCGCCTCTCAACACGAACCCTCCATCGCCAGAACACACACACAAACAACACGAACTCCCGCCGCTGCCAGTGGGACGCGGAACAGCTGGCGAAGCGGTCAGGAACCCCCTCGTTGCATTTAACTCTCGCACAAAGGTGTTCACGCCTGTAGATCAATAGGAATCGTCTTGCATAAATCAAAGCCTCGTTTCAGGCTACGTGGAGTTTCTTTCTTGTCGACAGGCCACTCGCCTCTGATATCGATGAATTATTCACCAGCTTTTAGCCATCCAACTCGTGTCCCTCAGGGTGACTCGGGGAAACCTGACCTTCGCGTCCCTCTCGCTCGCTCTCCGACTCTCTTTTCCTCTCTCTCTGTCTCTATCTATCTATCTGTCTAACTATCTGATCATCTATCTGTCTGTGTTTTGTTTATCTATCTGTCTCTGCGCCTATCTATTTCTCTCTCTCTCTTTCTCTCTCTCTCTCTCTCTCTCTCTCTCTCTCTCTCTCTCTCTCTCTCTCCTCTCTCTCTCATCTCTCTCTCTCTCTCTCTCTCTCTCTCTCTCTCTCTCTCTCTCTCCTCTCTCCCTCTCTCCCTCTCTCTGTCTCTCTTTCTGTCTCTCTTTCTGTCTCTCTGTCTGTCTCTCTTTCTCTTTACCTCCCTCTCTCGCTTCCTCCATCCTTCCCTCTCTACCTCTCTCCCTCCTCCTCATCCCCCTTCTCTACTTTTCTTCCTCTCTTCCTCTCTCCCTCTCTCCTCTCTCTTTCTCCTTCTCTTCCTCTCTCTTTCTCTCTCTCTCTCTCTCTCCTTTCTCCTCGTCATCCTCCCTTCCTGATGGATATCCACTGATCCATTCGCACTCCCCGAAGCTGTTGTCGGGAGCCCAGTTGATTCTGCAACTGTCGCCACGCTTCTAATAAAGCCAGCGTGTTTATATTGTGCGTTTTCATTCATCATGTCAACAAGGGTTTTTTTGTTATCACCATTCAGGGGAGAGCGAGCTTTCCCGGGGACGAGAGGGTGAAAAGGAGAGGGGAGGAGGGGATAGGAGGGGAGAGGAGGGGAGGGTGAAAAGGAGAGGAGGGGAGGAGGGGAGGGGAGAGGAGATGAGGGGAAAC
>NC_091569.1:32122954-32125454 GCF_042767895.1 Penaeus vannamei | reverse complement strand
AGACACAATACGTAAAACATTACATAGAAAAAAAGAAAATGAAAATAACTAAAATAAGAAATAAAAGAAGAAAAAAAAGATAGAAGAAGAGAGAGAGACATACGTAAAACATAACATAAGAAAAGGAGAAATAAGAAAAATACGAAGAAAAATAAGTAATAAAAAAAAGAAGAAAAAAAATATGATAATGAAGAAGAAGCAGAGACACACATACGTAGAAGAACACATACGTAACCCATAACATAAGAAAATGACAAATAAGAAAACATAACAAGAAAAATTAAAAGAAAAAGAAAAAGAAAAAGAAATAAAAAGAAGTAATAAAATGTATGATAAAAGAAGAAGAAGAAGGAGACACACGTAAAACATAACATAAGAAAAAGAAAAAAGAAAAGAAAAAGAAGAAGGAAAAAAGATTATGCAAGTAGGAGACACATAAATGTAAAACATTACATAAGAAAAAGAAAAAGAAAATGAAAATGCAAAAATAAGAAATAAAAAGAAGAAAAAAGATAGAAGAAGAGAGAGAGACATACGTAAAACATAATATAAGAAAGGAGAAATAAGAAAATATTACATAAAATAAAAAATAAAGAAATAAAGAAGAAGAAAAAAAGTAAGAGATAAATTAAGGATAATAAAGGAAACACACATACGTAGAGAACACATACGTAACCCATAACATAAGAAAATGACAAATAAGAAAAAATAAGAACAAAAATAAGAAATAAAAAAGAATAAAAATGATAAAGAGAGAAAGGAAGACATACATAGAAACATAAACGTGAAACATAACATAAGAAAGGACAAAATAAGAAATAAAAATAAGAAGAAATAATAAAAATGATAAAAGAAGAAGGAAGGAGATTATTGATACTGTGAGAACACAAACGTGAAACATAACATAAGAAAAGGACAAATAAGAAATAAAAAGAAGAAAAATAAGAAATAAAAAGAAGAAGAAAAAAAATATGATAAAAGAAGAAGAAGGAGACACATACGTAGAGAACACATACGAGAAACATAACCCCAACATCCAACATAAAATTCGTATCACGGCGGATATGATAAAAGAAGAAGAAGGAGACACATACGTAGAGAACACATACGAGAAACATAACCCCAACATCCAACATAAAATTCGTATCACGGCGGATCCTCTTTGCCAGTTCCCGATCCCAAAAATGAATAACGATTCCCTGATTGCCTAAATCCCGTTCCAATTCCGTCCGTATTCGTAATGTGGTCGTAAGCAGTGTCGCGTGAACGTAAATAATAGGGTGAAGAAAATTATGAATATTTATGAATATATCTCTTATGACCTCTGTATGGAACGCTCCGAACGTATATATTCTGTACATTCATGAGTGTTTGTTTACATATTCATCGATTTGTATGTATGTGTGTGTGTGTGTGTGTGTGAGTGTGTGTGTGTGTATTTATGTATGTATGTATGTATGTATGTATGTATGGAATATATCTCTTATGGCCTCTATATGGAACGCTCCGAACGTATATATTCTGTACATTCATGAGTGTTTGTTTACATATTCATCGATTTGTATATATATGTGTGTGTGTGTTTATGTATGTATGTATGTATGTCTAAAAAAATTATCTCTTATAACCTCTATATGACTGTTTGTCTACATATTCATCAATTTGTATGTATGTGTGTGTGTGAGTGTGTATATTTATGTATGCATGTATGTATGTATGAATATTTGATCTCATGACCTCTATATGGAACGCTCCGAACGTCTATATTCTATGCATTCATGACTGTTTGTTTACATATTCATCAATTTGTATGTATGTGCGTGTGTGTGAGTGTGTGTATGTATGTATATACGTATGTATGAATATTTGATCTCTTATGACCTCTATATGACTGTTTGTCTACAAATTCATTAATTTATCTGTATCTGTATGTATGTATGTGTGTGTATGAGTGTATGTATGTATTCATGTATGTATGTATGTATGTATGTATGTATGAGTATTTGAACTCTTATGACCTCTATATGACTGTTTGTCTACACATTCATCAATCTGTATGTATGTGTGTGTGTGTGTGTGTGTGTGTGTGTGTGTGTGTGTGTATGTATCTATGTATGCATGTATGTATGTATGAATCCGCCGTATTCGTAATGTGTCAAAGGTGCGTTGTGTGAACGTAACAGAAGTGAAGAAAATTATGAATATTTATGAATATATCTCTTATGACCTCTGTATGGAACGCTCCGCACGTATATATTCTGTGCATTCATGAGTGTTTGTTTACATATTTATCGATTTGTGTGTGTGTGTGTGTGTGTATGAGTGTATGTGTGTATGTATGTATGTATGTATGTATGTATGTATGTATGTATGGAATATATCTCTTATGGCCTCTATATGGAACGCTCCGAACGTATATATTCTGTACATTCATGAGTGTTTGTTTACATATTCATCGATTTACATATATGTGTGTGTGTTTATATGTATGTATGTATGT